>NC_133776.1:105964195-106001764 GCF_003597395.2 Chelonoidis abingdonii
GGGGGGGGGGGGGGGGGGACAGTAACCAGGGCCGTCCCTAGCCATTTGGGTGCCCTGCGCAGCCCCCCTACGGGCCTGACAGTGCTCAGAAGTTACGGCTCAGGCCCACTAGGCTTCGGAGCTCAAGCTGCAGTCTGAGTCACCACTTCACCAGGCTGGCTATACAGCTGTTTCTAGAGCACTAGGGTGAGCCCAGGTCTGTCCAGCCTGGTTCCAAAACATTATGTAGATCGACCCTCCAAGATCCGCAGACCTGGACCAGTGGTGGGCTGTTTAAAACATTGGTGTTTAGCTGCCTCTCTGGTCATGGCTCCAAGCACTGCTGTAAAAGAGACAGTCGTGGTTGGCTCAGCCAGGCTTTGCTTAACCAGCAGGCAGACGGTGAGTGATAGATAAGAGAAGAAGGAATGCGAGGGCAAGCAGGAAGTCAGACCTCACATCCAGGTGCTGTTCAGGATACAGCTGGGCCCTGCTTTCGAGCCTGGTCCGCTCAGCACATCGCTCAGGATCAGGCTGCTGAAGGTCTAACAATGTCAACCTGGATCCCAGGGCCAGGAGCCAGTGGGGCTGGCAGCCAGGATGGAAGGTACCTGGCATATTCACACCCTCATGACTCATTAAGGATCCCAGAAAGAAGTGATAGTGGAATAGCCCACCTCTCTCATTATTTGGGCCACCAACAGGCCTAATTTCTGACACACCAATTTTGCTTAATTAATTTCTGATTCCATTTTCCTTTGTTTACCAGTCACAGTCTTACCCTGGGCCCTGGGTGTGAGCAGTAGACCGTTTAGACTGAACTAATTCAGTCTGCCTGTTTCCTTTCCATCCCCCTTCTGTCATCAGTCATGGCCACAGGTTTTTGTACAGCTGGGGCAGGGCTACTGGCTCCCACTCCTTCCCCCCTGAGGCCACCGTGGCAGAGGGGAGTTGAAGGCTGTGGCCGAAGGGCCACAGTGAGGAAGGGCTGCAGATGGTTACGGGGAGGGGACCCAGGGTAAGAAAGCACAAGGTGTTTGCTGGAGGCTGACACTGGCAGAGCAGAGGGACAGTTGGTGCCTGCCCAATGGATTAGCACAGGCACCACTGCCTCCTCTTAAAGCCAGGCAAAGAGGCCAAAACATGCTACCAGTCTTCCCCCGCTCTGCCACAGCCCTGCCCTTCCACCCCGCAGCTCTGGGCACCACCAAACTGCGCTGCCAGTCCTGGCTCCTTCCCATCTTTGTCAGAGCCCCCAGTCCTGACCCCCACCCTGCTCTCCCTTCTTCCCGCATAGCTCTGGGGAGCTTCCCCTCCCCCAGCCCTGGCTGGCCCCCAGCTCCCGCTCTGACGCCAGTCCTGCACCACCCCCTGCTGTTGGGCTCGGAAGCAGCCACTGGCCCAGGCACGGTCTCCCCAGATTGTTGGGGAAGCAAAGATGCTGCTGTTTTAGTGACCTGCTGGGAGAGAAACTTGGATGGAAATTGAAATCAATCTCTGCAGAGTCCCATGGTTGCTATAGAAACAGGAATGCTCATACACCAATCTCCTGCAGCAGGGAGGTCCAGCCAGGCACAGAGTTTGGGGCCAGGTGTCTCCCCTGGCCCTGCCTGGTGCCCCCACGCGCCTCCCGTAGAGCGTCCCTGCCTGTGCCCTGGGCAGCGGGCGGCTGCCTGCCACTCCACACTTCGCTCCCTCACCGGCCGCTGCCAGCGACATGTGATGGCAGGCTCCCCTCAGCACCCACCGGGGGGAGGCGAGGGGGCTTCCTGGAGCTGAGAGGGGGCCCTAGGCGCATGTGCAGTAACAGTGGTGGGGGTGAGTGTGCTGCTGGGGATGGGGGGGGTGGCCCTCTCCCAGAGCTCACTGCTGCTGGTGGGGAGAGGGCTGGGGGGAGGCCTCCTCTCTGGCCCCAGCCCCAGGGCAGACTGCTTGCACCCCAAATGACTCATCCCCAGTCCCCCCACCCCAGACCCTGCACCCCCGCACCACAACCCTCTGCCTCAGGCTGAATCCCCTCCTGCATCGTGAATCTCTCATCCCTGGCCCCACCCCACAGCCCTCACCCCCACACACCCCAACCCTCTGCCCTAGCCCCTCCACACCCCAAACCACTCACCCCAGCCTCACCCCCCACATTGTGCAGTATAGGGAAACTGTTAAATGCTTACTGTTTCCTGTCCATTTCTACATTATTTTAAAAATATATATACTGGGGGGGGGGACAGGGGGAGGGGCAACTTGGACGCATTCTGGGCACCACCAAAAAATTATACAAACCTGCCACCCATGGGTCCAGCAGGGTCTTGCTCACAGCCCAGGCTGCAAGGCGGCCTGGGATCTGGCGACACTGCTGTTGACTCATGGGAACCAGGGCACCCCTAGGTACTTCCTGGCTGAGACTGAACCTGCCACCACAGCTCAGACCTTCTAGGGCTTCCCTGCAGCCCCATCTGGCTCCAGCAGCAGCTTCCCCTCCTCCACCATTACACTTTCTCCTGTTTCCCACTGGCCTGTGACAATCTTAAAGAACCCCAGAAGGTGGCACTTTCCTCTAGCCCTGAGCAAGGAGCTTTAGCAGAATAAGGAACTAGCGTTAATCCCTAAAGCTGATTCTTTCTCTGCTTCACTGCAGAGCTTCTGCCTAGGCCCTTTCCCACCCCCCGCCTGCAGATTTAAAGTACAGCCAGAGGTGAGGGTGTGTGGTGGTTCAAACATCTTTAACAGGAATTAATCAGTCAGCCATGAACGTTGGCTGCTGTTGCATCACCGGCTCAGCATGAGCCCAGATCTGTGCCTCTCCTGCCCTTGAGCAGGGTCTGGGCAATTGATTCACTTAGAATGTAGAATCATAGAATGGAAGGGACCTCAGGAGCTCATCTAGTCCAAGCCCCTGCTCAAAGCAGGACTAATCCCCAGACAGATTTTTGCCCCAGATCCCTAAATGGCCCCCTCAAGGATTGAACTCACAACCGTGGGTTTAGCAGGCAAATGCTCAAACCACTGAGCTATCCCTCCTTGGATAGTCCCATCCTACAAGTGCAGACATCTGCCTGATAGATTACAGCCTTCTCCTTTAGGATGAGCTCCAGTCCCCATGGTGTTTTCTCAAACCCCCAGCTCCTAGAGTCATGTGATCCCGTGAGACTGCTTTCATTTCAAAAGAATAAATGGTCACTTACCTTTCATAACTGTTGTTCTTTGAGATGTGTTGTTTGTGTCTATTCCATTCTAGGTGTATGCAAAGTGCGCGGTCATTGGAGATTTTTGCCTTACTGGTATCCAAAGAGTCAGCTCGGCTGTGGTGCCCTTGAGTGCTGCACTCATTTGTCAGTACATTAGGCACCGTCAACCCTACACCCTCTCAGTTCCTTCTTGCCAGCAACTCTGACAGAGGGGCAGAGGCAGGTAATGGAATGGACATGAGCAACACATCTTGAAGAATATCCATTACGAAAAGGTAGGTAACTGAGTTTTCTTCTTCGAGCGCTTGCTCATGTCGATTCCATTCTAGGTGACCCACAAGCAGTATCCCTAGAGGTGGGCTCAACATTCACAGTCGTGCGGCTTGTAGCACTGCTCTCCCAAAGCCAATGTTGTCTCAGGCTTGCTGGGTAAGTGCATAATGAGGTGCAAACTTGCGGCCAGATGACCATGTGGTGGCCCTACAGATCTCTTGGATTGGTACCTGTGCCAGGAAGGCCGTTGACAATGCTTGTGCCCTAGTTAAGTATGCTGTCACAATCACCAGCGGAGGCACCTACCAGTAGCAGATGCAGGCCATGATCCAGGATGAAATCCTCTGAGCAGACACTGGCTGACCTTTCATTCTGTCTGCCACTGCAATGAACAACTATGTTGACTTACAGAACAGCTTTGCTCTATCTGAGTAAAAGGCCAGCAACCTCCTGATGTCCAGGACATGTAGTCTGTGCTCCTCATCTGACGCATGAGGCTTTGGAAAGAAGACGGGTAAGTAAATGTCCTGGCCAGTAGGAAACTGGGAAACGACCTTGGGCAGAAATGCTGGGTGCAGTCCCAGCTGGATGTTATCCTTGTAGAAGGCTGTATATGGCAGCTCCAAAGCGAGCGCCCTGATCTCCGACACCCCGCAGGCCGACATTATTGCCACCAGGAACAAGATCTTTCAGGAGAGAGCAGGAAGCTAGAGGCTCAAATGAGGCCCTGTGACTCTCAGGAGCACGAGATTCAGGTCCCAGCGAGGCACAGGATCCCGGACAAGCAGTAGACATGCTCCAGACCATTAAAAAACCATGTCATCATGTTGTGAGCAAAGATCAACCTGCCTTGGAACAGAGGATGGAAAGCTGAGATAGCCGCCAGGTGGACCTTGATCAATGACATGGACAAACCTTGGAGTTTGAGGGTCATCAGATAATCCAGGATCTCCTGCAATGGGGCCTGCTCAGCTGAATATGCCATTCCGAGGCCCAGCATGTGAACCTTTTCCGTTTGGCCAGGTAAGTCGCTCTGGTGAAGGGTTTTCTGCTACCCGGTAAGACCTGCTGGACGAGGGTCAAGCACGCCCGTTTGTCTGTGCTTAGCCATGTGGTAATCAAGCCATCAAGTGCAGCACTGCCAGCTTCAGGTGCAAAAAGCTGACATGGTTCCGGGACAGCAGATCCGGCTAGAGGGGCAGTTGCCGCGGGGTGGCTACCAAAAGGCTCAGCAATGTGCTGAACCAGTGCTGGTGAGGCCAAGCAGGGGCTATTAGGACAGTTCTCATCCTGATCTTCAAAAGGACTCTGTGAACCAGTGGCACTGGCGGGAAGGTGTACATCAGCACTCCCAACCACAGAATGAGATAGGGAGCTCCTGCCCACCCTCGGATCAAACAGAACACATGGCATTTTCTGTTCTGTCTGGATGCAAACAGGCTCACCTGGGGAATCCCGCACCTCAGGAAGATCAGTTGGAGTGACCACTTGTGGCAAGACAAGAAGGTTCTGATGAGGTGATCCACCAAGATGTTCCTGGTTCCAGGCAGGTACGCGGCTACCAGATGAACGGCATGCCACACACAGACGTCCCACAGGCAGAGAGCTTCTTGACAAAGGCCCAAAGATCTGGCACCTGTTGGTGTACTACATTGTGACAGTATTGTCCATCAGGACCTGCACCACCTTGCCCTTTGGGTGAGGCAAGAAAGCCTGGCAGGCCAGGCGAACTGCTCTGAGTTCCCTGATATTGATATGGAGGGCCAGACTGTCCCACAACCAGTGGCCCTAGATGCTTAGCTTGCACAGGTGGGCTCCCCAGCCCAGATCCAAAGCATCAGAGACCAGGATCAGTGACAGGGATGACGTTGTGAAGGGAACTCCCTCCAACACACACCCATGGTCCAGCCACCCATCTGGGATGACCCAATGTGATCCAGCACCCTGACTCGCAGTCCGGGTCATGCCTGTTGGGGATGTAGACTGACACCAGCCATGCTTGCAAAGCCCAGAGGTGTAGCCGGGCAGAATTGACTGTGTATGTACCTGCAGCCATGTAGCCCAACAACCGCAGGCAGGTGTGAGCCATGGTGAGCAGATGGTTCTTTACATGGGAGATCAGGTCCAACATGGCCTGAAAATGTGCTTCCAGAAGGAAGGCTCTGGCTTGCATGGAGTCAAGAACTGCCCCAATGAACTCTGTTCCCTGGGCTGGCATTAAGGTGGATTTTTTCTCTTTTATTAATAGGCACAGTTTGCAGCAGGTGGAACTCACCAGATTGAGCCAGTCATCAAGATATGGGAAGACCTGAATCCCTCAACATCTCAGGTTACATTTTGTGAATGCCCTTGGGGCCAATGAGAGGCCAAAAGGGAGAGCTGTGAATTGGAAATGGTGTCCACCCACTATGGAATGTCTGTGACCTTGGTCCTTCAAGTTGAGGGCGGTATACCAGTCTCCCGGATCCAGGAAGGAATGATGGAGACTAGGGAGACCTTGAGAAACTTCAACTTTCTGAGAGACTTGTTGAGGCCACGCAGGTCCAGAATGGGTCTGAGGCCCCCTTTTGCCATTGGGATTAGGAAGTAGTGGGAATAGAACCCTTTTCCCTTCAAGTCTCCCGATAGAACTCCTCCACTGCCCCCAGGTACAGGAGGTTCTCAACCTCTTGGACAAGGAGCTGCTCATGAGAAGGGTCCCTGAAGAGGGATGGGGGTGGGAGAAAGGGCAGCTGAAAATTGCAGGGTATAACCCTGAGATACTATGTCCAGCATCAGTGGTCCAAGGTGATTTGCGACCAACCAAACGATAGGGACAAAGATGGTTGAGGAAAGAACAAGGTGGATCCAGGGAATTGACTGGGGCGTCGCTTTCAAGCACACCTTCAAAATGAGTTTCTGGCCCCTGGCATCCTTCATTCGCCAGGCTGGGCTGCACAGGTGAGCGGGAGGAGGAAAGGAAGCAACGGCTAACGCTCGTGTCTCTGTCCCTTCTCCTTGCAGACCCCTGACGAGGCTGCCAAGGCCTTGGTGACGGGGGCGGCTGGAACTGCTTCCATGCAGACTGCAGCGTGTGCATCCCCAGCAAGTGAAGAGTGGCCTGAGTGTCCTTTAACCCATGCAGCCTCGCATCAGTCTGCTCTGAAAATAGACCGTTCCCATCAAAAATAGACCGTTCCCTGGATCGAGGTCTGAATCTCGTGGGACAGGGCTGGCGGTCTGAAGCCAGGAGTTGCACCTCATAACCACCCCTGATGGGACCACCCTGGCCGCCAAGTCGCACGCCCTCTGGGGAGAGCACCTTGCCACAGGGTGCCGAATTCCTGGGCCAAAGCCTGCAGGAGGACTCCTGAACTCACGGAGGGAGTCCTATAAGTTACAATTGTACCTGCCCAAGAGGGCCTGATGGTTCGCCACCTGGAATTGCAGGCTGGCTGATGAATAAATTTTTCTCCCAAAAAGGTTCAGTCTTTTGGTCTCTTTATTTTGGGGAGTTGAGCTGGTGTGCCCCTGCTTATCCTTTTCACTGTTCCACAGAGTTAACCAGCGAGCCTGGAAGTGGGCGGGTATAAAGGTACTCAAACCCTTTGGCCCGGACGAAGTACTTCTTTTTGGCCCTTTTGGAGGTGAAAAATAAAGTGCCCATCTATAAAAAGGGAAATAAGGACAACCTGGGGAATTACAGACCAGTCAGCTTAATTTCTGTACCGGGAAAGATAATGGAGCAAATAATGAAGCAATCACTTTGCAAACACCTAGAAGATAATAAGGTGATAAGTAACAGTCAGCATGGATTTGTCAAGAAGAAATCTTGTCAAACCAACCTGATAGCTTTCTTTGACAGGGTAACAAGCCTTGTGGATGGGAGGAGGGAAGGGGGGGAGTGGTAGACATGGTATCATTCTGGGCTGTATTAGCAGGAATGTTGTAAGCAAAACATGAGACGTAATTCTTCTGCTCTACTTTGTGATGATTAGGCCTCAACTGAAGTATTATGTCCAGTTTTGGGTGTCACATTTCAGGAAGGATGTGGACAAATTGGAGAATGTCCAGAGAAGAGCAACAAAAATGATTAAAGGTCTAGAAAACATGACCCGAACCTCATCAGGCTGCAGCACCACCCAAGTCTGGCCCAGCTGCCCCTCCATCTTGATGGATGGGTGACTGGGCCAAACCTGAGCGGACAATGGGGTGGCCAGTGCCATGAGGGCAGCTCCTGCACCAGGGCTCCCCCGGGAGCCTGCATGGCCTTGCCCTGCATCCAGCTGCCCGTGTCTCCTCTGCTCTGCCCAGCGACCACCTTACAACCTACTACAGGTCCCTGAACCCAACCAGCTGGAGCTTTGCTCTCATCATCAGGCACTGGACAGGAATTGGCAGTGAGTGCCCACATGGGGGGGCTGGCTGCTAGATGGATGGCGGGGAGCCAGGGGAAGGGAGGAGACATGATGGGGGTAATAGGGCAGTGACTGAACAGCTGGAGCCAATCGCTGTCTGAGGTGGCTAGGAGAGGGTTATCCAGGCAGTGTGATGTTTGGTGCAGCTGTAGGCAGCCCATGGATTACTGGGGATGCACCAGGTTTGTTCCCATTCTCTGGTGTGGAAGGTAGGGCCCTGCCTGCCTAGGGCCTAGTGCTGGGTTAATATGGCCCTGCCTGGATGGTGGTGTTTGCAGTAGTGTCCAGGGCCCTGGGTGGGATTAGAGCCCTGTCCCCCACCCTGCTTCAGCCCCAGCAGGCGCAAAAACAGCTCCCTCCTCTCCACGGGGGTGTGATGCTCCTGAGGGAGCCGTGCCAGGGCTCAGACCTGTCCTACTGTTGTCCCAGGGGGCACATGCAGGGTGCCCGGGCCATGCCATGCTACAGGGAGGGCAGCACAGGGCCAGTGGTAGCTGCTGCATTACCTCCATTCCCATCACTTGTTTTAATTCCCTGTGAGTGGAGGGGGCCTTTGCACGCTGCGCACGCACAGCCGGCAACCCAGGAGGGGGTCAGCTCGGGGTGGAGGCCCCTCATGCCCAGCACAGACCCCCAGAGCACTGAGCCTTTTCCACTCCTCCTGTCAGCTCTGCTTGAGCAGCAGCAGCAGAGGGGGCTGTGGGCAGGGGACGTAACCTCCCTTCCCTGGACTGGATAGGGCAGGCAGGAAGGGCCCAGCCCGGCTGTGCTCTCATTGGGCCAAGGGTCAGTGGCACTGCAGGAAGCGATGACTCAGCTGCCTGCCAGCGGATGCATTAACCTCCAGCTGCAAACGGAGCATGGGACCCGCACAGGCAGGCATGTGCCTCTCTCTGCGTCCCATGCCCAGCTCCTCCCTAGTGTAGGGGATGCTGGCAGGGTGCCCTCCACATGAGCTGGTCCTGCAGCCACCGCTGGGCACGTGCTGAGATGGGGGCTCCTGGGCTGCTTGGGGTGCCAGCTGGGTTGGAAGGAGCCCTGGCTCCTGGGGGAGTGACTCAGCACAGAGCAGGTTCCTCAAGGTGCCTGTGCACATGGGACAGCGCCAGGCCGTCTGGGCTGGGCCGTCCCCTGGAGCTCTGCCAAGCCATTGTTCTGGGGCCCAGATGAGGGCACGAGCCCTCCTCCCTCTGAGCCCAACAGCCTGGATGCAGAGGGACCAGACACTCCCGCCTCAAGGCTCAGCCTGCAGCAGCAAGACCCCACCAGGCCCCCACCCTGCAGCACTCGCTGGGCTCAGTCCACAGCCGGCCAGCAGCTCCCAGAGAGTCAGCCTCAGCCTAGAGCTGTCAGCCAGGCCAGCACAAAGACCATGCCCAGACGCTTTGTGCTGCCCTACATCCCCAGCTGGTGAGCAGAGATCCAGTCCCACCCCAGCCAGCCCGGAAGGAGCCTGGGGTCCCACTCACAGGGCACATAGGGCTCACCAGCGCCTGCATCCCCCGTTCCCCTGGTGCAAACACAGGGCAGAAGGAAGTGATGGGGGAGCCAGGCTGCCTATGCCAACCGTCCCAGGCCCACACGCAACTCAGAGCGAGTACCAGTGAGCACCCGTCCCTGTGACCTCAGAGTGCCTGGCCTCCCAGCAAGGCACAGCCCCACCTCAGCCCCCACCTCCAGCCTCCCTCACTGCAAGGTGGTGCTGCTCCTGCAGGGCACAAGAGTGTGTGTTTGTGTGCGCATTGACCTGCCTTGGCCAGCACACTGGGCTCCCCACCTTCCAGCGCCTGGCCCTAGGCCACCCCTCCAGCTGGCCCAGTCTCTGCCACCTGCAGTCCATGCCCTTCTGCCTGGCCTGAGTCAGGGCCATCCCACAATCCATCCCCCCTGCAGCCGGGCCCTTCCGCATGCTGGCCCACCCCCCGGGCAGCCCATGCCCTGCTCTCTGTGCTGCACCACAGCTGGCAGCATTCCTGACTGCCTCGATCCTTTGGCACAATGGACCTGCCACCCAAATGAGATGCTGGGGCAGGGGGCAGTGGCTGCGCCCGACCCTGGACCATGCCAGGGCACCCTCAAATCTCAACACTTCACAATGCCTGACTTACCTGCCATCAGCAGCCAGTCCCCTCTGCCAGGGCAGCCCAGGCGGAGAGCTGGCTGACTCGGAGCCATGCTGGGACAGGGGCTAACACCATCTGCACAGGGTAGCCCAGAACAAACATTGAAACGCAGACTGGAGACAAGAGCGCCAGTTCTGGAGGATCCCTGCTGTGGGTCAGCCTCTGCCCAGCTCACTCAGCAGCCCTTCCTGGGGCTGGGCAGCAGGGCAGAGGCTAGCGCTAGCCAGCCTGCAGCATGGGGGTGGGATGTGGTAGCAGGCACGGAAGGTGAGACCATGCATTCAGCCAGGAAAGGCTCACTGAAACCTGCTGCCCAGGGCATAGCGCACTTGACACAGAGGAAGCAGGCACCCAGCAGCGGCAAGGGAACCTGGGTCTTCTGCATCAGCCCCAGCCCTTTGGGAGCCAGTGCCAGCTGCAGCACGCCAGATGCTTTCAAGTGCTCGCCCTTCCAGGGGTGCCAGGTGCACCTGGGCAAACATCTCTGGGGCCAAAGGGACATGAGCTTGGCTGTGCTGAGCACAGCAGCTATGGTCAGGACTGGATGGAGCCCCCTGCAGAGGCACAGGCTAAAGCCAGCCCCACGCCCAGCTCCGGTGCGGTACTGCCTCCGCACATGGAGCCCCCCGTGCTCTGCAGCTGCGCTGCGACTCATCTGGTGCTCGAGAGGCCGGCTGCCTCCTCACACCTGGCCAGGTGGGCAACCCCTGCCTGCCTAGTGCTTTTCTGTTCCCCCAGCTCCACTCGGGCTCATCTGGCTCCTGTGTCCTGAGGCAGCCAGGCCAGGGGTAGGCTCTGGATCTACAAGGTGGGTCTTGCTGGCTGGTGAGTCCCAGCACCACTGATGGGCAGAGCAGCCGAGCCAGGAAGGGCCCCCAGGAATGCCAGGAGTACTTGCAGGGCTCCAACCCCTAATGGACATATGGGGGCAGGGAAGTGCTGCCAGCAACACCCCAGCCCCTGCACCTAGGGCTGAGTACCTCAAGCACTGCCTTGCCTTGCAGAGGCATGGAGACCAGCCACTCCCCATAGCACCCACCAGAGAAACAACCAGCTAGCTACTAGCTACCTTGCCAAGGCCAAGCCAGGCCACCTGGCTTCCACCCCCTGGAGCCACACACCAGGGCAGCCCCCCAGGCTTAGCCCCCATACCCCTTTAAGCTCTGCAGCCCCACCTCTCTTCCCCCAGGTTCTCTCACGCACAGGCCAGGCTGCTCATTAACAAACCTGCAGCCACCTGCTGCCTGGCTATTTCTCTTCCCTGGTGACCAGCTGGGCCCAGGTTCCCTGGGACCCTTTTGCAGGGCATACAGCCTGGCTCAGCCCCTCTCCCACTATGGCCTCTTTGCAGCTCCAGCAGTTCTGCTGCCAAAGTCTTGCTACCCGCCTGGTGTGGCACTTCCACCCACAGGTGTGGAATGGGCTGTGCCTGGGCAGCGCTGTGCTAGGCCTGCTCGGGCTGCTCCTGCAGGCTCTGGCCAGGCACCGCCGGGGCTGCGGCAAGGTGGCTGGCAGAGGATCAGAGAGCAGGCTCTGTGCTGCCAGGGGGATAGTAGCTGCCATTACTGCCAGCAGCTGTCTGGGCACTGCAGGTGAGAGCAGGTGACTTCCCAGCTGCATAGAGCCCTGCGGCTGGGCTTGCTCTCACAGGGCTGCCCTGCATTCCTCTTTCCACCAGGGATCCTGAGCCGCTCCGTGCTGTGGCTAGCAGGCCCCCCCGGCTCTGCCAGCGAGCCTCCAGTGAATGGGACAGCAGGCTTTGCTGGGCCACTCTGCACTCTGGCTGTGGTATGTAGCATGAGCTGTGTCTGGGGGGCAGTGTGTCTGGGGAGCAGTATCTGCTGGGGGGCTATGTGCTGTGTCAGGGGGTTGGGGAGCTGTGTCTAGGGAGCAGTTTCTGCTGGGAGGCTGTGTTGGGGGGCTGTGTGCTGTGTCAGGGGGCTGGAGAGCTGTGTCTAGGGGGCAGTGTAGGGGGAGCAGTTTCTGAAAGGTGAAGGTGCTGTGTCTGGGGAGGCTGGGGGAGGTGCTGTGGCTGGGGGTCTTGGTGGCGGGCTGTGGCTCGGGGGCAGTATCTGGAGGGGCTGGGGGAGGTGCTGTGTCTAGGGGGGCTGGGTGGTAGTCTGAGGGAGACACTGGAGCTGGGAGGGCTGGGGGCAGTATCTGGGGGCTGGGAGAGCCATGTCTGGGGGAGGGGCTGGGTCTGGGTACTTGGAGAGCACTGGAGGGGGCCTTGGCAAAGGGGAGTGGGGCTGGAATCGTGGGTGGATGGCAGAGCTGTGGGGTGCACAAGGAGGGCTCTGGCTCCTTTGCAGGTGGGGGGCCTGCTGGCTTGGGGGTAGCAGGGCAGGGCAGAGCCCTTTCACATCTCCTGTCGCCCCTCAGATGTGGGTGCAGTACTTCTACACGGCTCACTTCTGGGCCTTGTTCTGCTACGCGCTGGAGGCTGTTCAGCTGCTGCGGAGACCTGCAGGCTGCAGGTGGGCCACGTGCCTTCCCTTGCACTCCCTGGCCCTTTGGGGGGGACACAGCCCCTTCCCCCCCACACCCCAGCCTGTTATTCCCTCCCCATCCTCTGAGGACGCGGCCCTTCCACAGCTCTGCTCGGGAGCCAAGCAGGTGCCCTGGTAGCTCCATTTCCCACCCCACTCAGTCCCACATCCAACAGCGCTTCGTGCTCAGGCCACCCTCCTTCAGCCTGGGCCTGTGTGAGCAGCAGCCACGCCTGGCTGCAGGGCCCCGGCCCCGGCTATGGCTGTCCAGGAGCTGTGCTGTGGGGGGGCCTGGCCAACCATTCTCCTCTTGCTTTGCTCAGGTCCCTGACTCCCTACTACCTGTTGTGCTGGGGCCTGTCCAGCACCCAGTGCCTGTGGGGCATCCAGCAGCTCCTGTCCCCTGCCAGTGCCAGGTAAGCCAAAGCCCCTACCCTGCCCCTGCCCAGTCACAGCCTCATGCCCCCTTCTCCCCCAGGTGTGACCTGCAGCGCCCACTGGCACAGGCCCTGGCTGTGGCTCACTACATTGCTGCCTACGTGCCACTCTCGCTGGTCCTGCTGCTGAACCCGCTGCTTCTCTCCAGGGCCCTCTGCGCAGGTGAGCCAGCCCCATGCCCTGCCCCAGGGCCCTCCCGGCAACACTGGCAGCGGAGCAGGGAGAGTGGGTTGGGCTCGGGCCGAGCAGGGGGCTAACGGCATCTCTCCTGCAGCCACAGCCGTGCTGAGGGGCCAGACGGGCAGGTACACAGCCAGCGAGCGGCTCCAGGAGCAGCAGCTTAGGAGGAGATTCACCAGTATCACTGTTACCTTCACTGCCTGGTAATACCCTCCCCCCCGTCCTCCCCGCCAGCCAGCGCTCTGCCCCAGTGCCTGCTAATGCCCCACTTCCCTCCCCGGCCAGTGCTCTGCCCCAGTGCCTGGTAATGCCCCACTTTCCTCCCACAGCCAGCGCTCTGCCCCCTTCCCCCACCAGCGCTCTGCCCCAGTGCCTGGTAATGCCCCACTTCCTCCCCCGCAGCCAGCGCTCTGCCCTAGTGCCTGGTAATGCCCCACTTTCCTCCCACAGCCAGTACTCTGCCCCTCTCCCCCAGCCAGCGCTCTGCCCCAGTGCCTGGTAATGCTCCACTTCCCCCCTCAGCCAGCGCTCTGCCCCCCGCTAGCCAGTGCTCTGCCCCAGTGCCTGGTAATGCCTCACTTCCCTCCCCCCCAGCCAATGCTCTGCCCCAGTGCCTGGTAATGCCCCCCCCCCCGCTCTGCCCGGCTGCCTACAATGCCCCTGCTGGAGGCTGGGGGGGGGCCCTGCCCATTCAGTGGGGGAGGGCTGCTGTAGCCCTCCCCCCATCCCCGATCAGTCAGTGTGGCCCCATCTCTGCTCCCCACAGCTGGCTAGGGAATGTGGTGAATGATGGGCTGCTGCTGCTGGAGCCTGCATGGTGCACGGAGACCCTGCGACTGCTGCACGTGGCCATTCGGACCTCCTGGATCATTGTGGTGGGAGAGGGCACAGGGGGGCAGTGAGGCTAGGCTGCCCTGGGGTCATGTATGGAGGTGGTGGGGTGCCTGGGAAGGGAGAGGATAGCAGGGGAGGGGTGCCCTGGGAAGGGGATAGTGTGGTAGGAGTGTCCCGGGAAGGGAGAGGCTAGCGGGGGAGGGGTGCTCTGGGAAGGGGATAGTGGAGGAGGAGTGTCCTGGGAAGGGAGGGTGGACAGCAGGAATGGGGTCCTGTATGGTGAGACTAGTAGGGCAAGAGGCTGCAAGGCCATACTCAGCTGATGTGGGGGGGGAGGGGACACCGCACGTTGGGGGGTGGGGGTGGGGGCTTGCTGTTGGTGTCAGCACAGTTGCACTGGGGCCTCGCCTGCCCCTCCCTGACTCCCTCCTTCCTCCAGGCCATCCTGAACCCCATGTCAGGACTCCTGCTGTCGCTGGCGCTGGTGGGCTGGCAGCGGGCAGGGCAGCCGGCGGGCAGAGTTCTCCGCAGGGATGAGCAGAGCAGCGGTGAGGACTCTCCTGAGCCTGTCCTGGGCTGTGTGGCTGCGCCTGGCCAGCTGCGGGCTCTTAACCTGCTCGACCTCCTGACCTCCAGGGCAACCCTGGGTGAGTAGGGGCAGAGCGGCCCTTACACTGCGGGCCAAGGCCGGGGCAGCAGCCAGCACCAATGGCTCTGCCTGAAGGCCCCTGGTCAGGGCTAAGGGAGCTGTGTGGCTCGCCCTGCCCTCTGGCAGCACCCCCAGCAGGGGTGCAGGCAGGAGCCAGGTGCACCTGAAATGCTGAGTCTGCCCCTGTAAGGACTCTGGTCAGCAGCCTGCCCCTCACAGGCAGAGGCTGCAAGTCGGGCGGCCTCTCTCCTCTTCCCCCCCACCCCCGTTTCTGGTGCCATCTGCATCTTGTACCTCCTCCCCCAAAGGAGTCAGCCTGGTGGAGGGGGGCAGGGAGAGCAGAGCATCCCTGGGAGGCAGTGGGGCTCAGCCCTGTGCTGGGGGACAAGGGGCTGCTGCTCCCCAGCCTAGGGTGGCAGCTGGTTACAGGACGCTGTGGGGCTGGCAGGCCCAGCCTGTCTCCCTCCCTTGGCAGGACCTGCCCCCACCCTCACTGTCTCCCCCTCCCCCTGCAGAGTTAATCTCAGTGTGGCAGAGACATGCGCTGTGCACCCAGCCACACTGCGATGGACGGCGGGAGGCAGTGGCAGGGCGAAGCTGAGGGCGCCTGCCCCACGGGATGGCTCAGTGGAGGGACGGACTGACAGCTGCTACAGCGTGAATAAAGGCTGCCCGGCTCAAGCCCACTCGTGGCACCTCCCCCAGCTTGGGCCAGGCTGGCTCGGGGGAGGGGGCTACAGCTCTGCCTGGGCTGCCGATGGATTCGCCTGCTTCCCAGGCTAGCGGGGGGAGCAGACTGTGGCTTTGGGCTTGAGCCAGCCAGGGCCTGGCAGGAAGAGACCCTTGTCCTCTGAGCTTGCAGCCCAAACTGTGCCCCTGCCTCTGGCTCATACTAGGGGCTTCCTGGGCTGAGGGGGGAGCTCTGCCTGCATTTGTAACTACAGCAGGAAAAAGCTCAACCCCCTTCCCCTGCCAGCTATTCCAGCCTCTGTCCCCCTCCACCCGGGGCTAGGCTGGCTCTGCCACCCCCACCCCCCCGCCTTGAATTCAGGCAGTCAGGCAAGAGCGTGAAGGGAGATGGTAGCTGGGGGCACAAAGGGGGGTGGCGGGAGGATGCAGTGCACTAGCCCCAGGCTGCACCTAGCTGATTCAGCCAGTTTTATCATACCAGCCACCGCCCCCAGGCCCTGCCCAGCCCAGCCCGGCAAGTCACTGCTGATGCAACCTCCCCGCCACCCTGCTCCCACTACCAGTCACAACCAGCACCCCCTGCTGGAGCAGCCGGGGGCTCCCGTCATAACCAGGGCCCTGCCCTGCCCTGCCCCCGCCCCCAGCGCCCCCTGCTGGGAGACACTGGCCTGGAGCAGCCAGGGGCTCCCCCTGTAACCAGGGCCCTGCCCCCCCCCCAGCACCCTGCTGGGAGACACTGGCCTGGAGCAGCCAGGGGCTCCCCCCGTAACCAGGGCCCTGCCTGCCCTCCCCCAGTGCCCCCTGCTGGGAGACACTGGCCTGGAGCAGCCAGGGCTCCCCCTGTAACCACGGCCCTGCCTTGCCCCCCCCCATGCCCCCTGCTGGGAGACACTGGGCTGGAGCAGCCAGGGGCTCCCCTCGTAACCAGGGCCCTGCCTGCCCTCGCCCCCAGTGCCCCCTACTGGGAGATGCTGAACTGAAGCAGCCAGGGACTCCCCCCCACAGCCAGCGCCCAGCCCTGCCCCCCCCCAGCACCCCCTGCTGGGAGACGCTGGGCATTCCCTGCAGTGCTCAGCTGCGTAACCTGTGCTCGTTGTTTGGCTTGCACTCTGCGCGAGGCCCTTCCCTTCCTGTGGGCAGAGGTGAGCGCTGAGCGAGGAGATAACGCTGCTGGCAGCCACCCCTTGGCAGGACCTGATCCTCTGCCCTGCCTCACGCCTCCTGTGAGTGTGTGTGTGTCAGGGGGGGGGGAGGAGGCTGTTTCATTGCCCTAGGGGCTCAGGTGGCACCCTGGCTCTGGGACTCCTCACCTCACATGGTCTTAGCCCATGCCCCAGCAGCAACACCACCCCTTAGTGCTGCCCCACGAGCCCAGGTCAGCGGGCATCTGACTGCAGTGCACATGTCCCCTGTGGGACATGCCCAAGCACCACCAGATGAGTGTGGCCCAGTGGGGAACTGAACTTAAGTCTTCACCCAGGCTTGTGCTCTCCCCCCTGGGCCAGCCTTCCTAGCCAGCAGCCCCCTCCCAGCTAATCCCACCCCACCACCTGACCCCCCAAACCCCTCAGCCACAGCTCCACACCCAGCCCCCTTGATACAGCCCCCTCAACAGCTCCCCACTCAGCCTCACCTGATCCCCACAGCTCCTCATCAAGTCCCCCAGTGCCCCTGAAACTGACCCCCAGGACCAGTCGGGGGGAAGCAGTACAAATTACTGGGGCCTGGCAGTCTAGAAGGGGGTCCATGGCCCGGTGCCCAGCTTTGTCGGCCCTGTTTAGCCACTCTGCCCTCTCAGCGGCCTTGAGCACCCCCATCCCCGACACAGCCCTCCAACCTAAACAACCCCCACAGCACACCCAGTATGACTCCTCAGCTCTAACAACCCTCCCACAGCCCCCCAATCTCTAACCACCCTACCTAATACAGCCCCTTCTAACACAATCCCCTATCCCACACACCCCTTCAAACTCCCCCCAACCTGATCAGCCCCATAGCTCCCCTACCCGACTGCCCTTCCAAACCACCTCTAACCGTCACCCCACACACAGCACCCTCAAACCAACAGAGCCGCCCAACTTCTCCTGCCACCTTGTCCCTCTCAACCCCCTCCTGCCCCACACCAAGTTGTCCCCCCAAGCCATGTCGCCTGAAGGCTGGGAGCTGGGTCCTTAGCTGTGCTGGGGGTCGGTGGGTGGGGAGGGCCCAGCTGCCCCAGGAGCAAAGAACCCTGGCTCAGTGCCTGGCCTCTGAGCTGAGATGAAGGCTGGTGCTGAGTTTGGAAGCTGCATTTCTTGCTATTCCCTCCTGGGCCAAACAGGAGTCTGGGTCCAGAGGTCACCTCATGCCAGGGCAGGCAGGGGTTGCATAGGCTGGTTTTTGGCTCTGTGTTCAGCTGCAGAGACCTTGGAGCTGGGTGCAGGCCACAGTGTCCGAGTTAATCGGTTACAGCCTGTATTTGCCTTTGCAGCTGTCCACAGCAGGGTTGGACTCATTGAAATTCAGCGTCTCAGGGAAGCTGGGAGGGCCTGGGCCGAGGCACCGAGGGCTGGGCGATGTTTGGCTGTGCGGACCCCACCAGCCGTTGTCCTGGGGAGACAGGAGAGGCTCATGGGCTAGGGGGCCCTGCAGGGAAACTCGGGCTGCTGCAGCCCCCAGCTAGAGTCGGGTCCAGGCCCTCCCATGCTCTCCTGCAGGGGGGCCTGGCACTGCCAGCTCTGGGCTCCCCCCTGCCTGAGGAGTCCAAGCTCAGCAGTTAGTTCTGGTGCAGCTGCCCTGGTGGGGGGCCCGTGGCTAATGGGCCCAGGGAAGGGCTGTGGCAGTCAGTGGGTGTGGGCCCAGCTGCCTGGCCCAAAGTGGGGATCCTGCAGAAAGGCAGGGCTGGCAGCCAAGTGGCACAGCTGGACACACCTGAGGCTGTTTACCTGGAAAGTGAGCAAGGCTGGATCGCGTCAGCCCCACTCCCTGGCTGATTCTGAGGGCTGGCCTGTGCGGCAGGGGAGGGCCAGTATAAAGGTCCCAGCACTGCTGAAGCACGGCACTTGCAAGAGGATAATTGCACAGTGCCCTACCTGTTCCTCGGTGCCAGCGGTGAGTCTAGGGCCCCTCTCCACAGCACGCGCTGCCTCAGCCTTCTCCAGAGGCTGGCCCCCAATTCCCACCCCCTGGGAGCAGGGGCCCAGCACAGGGCTCTGGCTCACAGCTCTCCATGCTGTCCCAAGAGCCCTAGGCAAGGGGTCCCGGAGGTAACCTCCCTAGCTGAGGGGTCTCCTTTCCAGAGCTCAGCCCTCCCCTCCCCCAGGGCTGGATGAGGGGTCTCTTCCCTCTCCTGTCCCTTCGCCAGCTGGAGGAGCAGTTTGGGTAGGCAGGGAGCAGAGGGTGATGTTGGCCAGCTTTCTGCCAGGGATGTGGGAGGAAAGGCACTCGCCCCCTGGGTGCCAGCGGCAAGGGGAGCCCGGGCAGAGTTAAAGGGGTTCTGCTGCCTTTCCAGGCTCTCATTGTGGGGTGAGCGTGGCTTCACCTGGACTCTCACCCACGAACGAGAGTGCTTTCTGCTCTGTCTCCACCCCCCACCGGCTGCCCTGACCCAGGAGCTGTGGCTGCCCCACTCGTGAGCCAGGAGGCATGTGAGTGGATTTACTCCTCCTCTGTAGCTCCCCCTGTACCGCCAGTCCCTGCTGAGGCCTGTTCTCCAGCTGCCTTTACCATACGGGCAGCTAGCTCACAAACGCCTCTGAAGGGTTCTGCAGCCCTCCAAAGCCTCAGCTACCGTCCCAGCTCATGGGGCTCTAAGCAACGTCTAGCAGCTCCCGGAGACGGTGCAGACCCCTCAGTGCAGCTGCTGGATTTTCCCAGACCTGGAGCCTCAGATCCAGCCTGCTCCTCGCCTAGGGGCCTCCATGCCTGCTGTTCCCACGTCCGACACCCACCTCACACACCTTGGGTAGACATGCCACAGCTGAGACTTTGTGCTACTTCAGCTGCCAACCCTAGAATGATGCCCAGCGTGTGCCGACCCTCCAGGGGCAGGGATCCCCCCTCCTGTCGCTGCCCAGCAGGCGCCAACCCTCTGGGGGCAGGGCTCCCCCCTTCCGTCCCTGCTTAGCCCGTGCCGACCGTCCGGGGGCAGGGATCCCCCCTCCTGTCGCTGTCCAGCCCGCGCCAACCCTCTGGGGGCAGGGCTCCCCCCTCCCGTCACTGCCCAGCTGGGCCATTTCCAGTGAGACAGTCCAAGTGCCCACCAGCCCTCTGCACCCCCAACAGGCAGAGGGTCACTCCCATTCCCGGCAGAACTGCTGTGCTGACAGCTTGTCGCAGGGGTGCACAGCGAGGGGAGCTGCCCAGATACAGTGTCTCACATCTACCCGGCTAGTGCCTCGGTCTAGGCACTGTCAGCAGCTGGAAGAGGCTGGTGCTAGGCTGCCATTGATGGGGTGATCCCCATTGGGTCACTCGCAGCACAGGCTTCCTGCCAGTCCCTGGCTCCAGCCTGGGGCTCACTCAGCTCCACACAGTCCAGGACTTGCCCTGTTTGGGTCTGCACCATGTCACACCTGCCATATTGACTCAGTTACTGTCTGCATGCTCCCCCCCAGCCACCAGACCCAGGTCTGGTGTGCACCCCCCCCTCACTCCTCATGGCTACCAGATCCAGCTCCGGTGTGCACCCCCCAGCACCCCAGGGCTACCAGACTCAGCTCCGGTACCAGACCCAGCTCCGGTGTGCACCCCCCCCCCAGGGACCAGACCCAGCTCTGGTGTGCACCCCCCAGCTCCCCAGGGCTACCAGACCCAGCTCTGGTGTGAACCCCCCAGCTCCGCAGGGCTACCAAACCCAGCTCCGGTGTGCACCCCCACCCCCCCGGGTACCAGACCCAGCTCCGGTGTGCGCCCCCCCCGGGTACCAGACCCAGCTCTGGTGTGCGCCCCCCCCCGGGTACCAGACCCAGCTCTGGTGTGCATCCCCCCACTCCCCATGGCTACCAGACCCAGCTCTGGTGTGTACCCCCCAGCTTCCCAGGGCTACCAGACCCAGCTCCAGTGTGCACCCCCCCCCCGGGGACCAGACCCAGCTCTGCTGTGAACCCCCCAGCTCCCCAGGGCTACCAGACCCAGCTCCGGTGTGCACCCCCCCCAGGTACCAGACCCAGCTCCAGTATGCACCCCCCCCCGGGTACCAGACCCAGCTCTGGTGTGCACCCCCCCACTCCCCATGGCTACCAGACCCAGCTCTGGTGTGCAGCCCCCAGCTCCCCATGGCTACCAGATCCAGCTCCGGTGTGCACCCCACCCCCTGGGTACCAGACCCAGCTCCGGTGTGCACCCCCCACCCGGGTACCAGACCCAGCTCTGGTGTGCACCCCCCAGCTCCCCATGGCTACCAGACCCAGCTCTGGTGTGCACCCCCCAGCTCCCCAGGGCTATCAGACCCAGCTCCGGTGTGCACTGCCCCCCCCCCCCGGTACCAGACTCGACCCACGCTCTGGTGGTGCCACTGACCCCACCCGGGTACCAAGACCCAGCTCTGGTGTGCCACCCCCTGGCTCCCCATGGCGACCAGACACCAGCTCTGTGGCACCCCCCAGGCATCCCGAGGGCTATCAGACCCGAGCTCCGATGTGCACCCCTGGGTACCCGACCCAGCTCTGGGTGTGCCCACCGGATTCCCATGACTACGAGCCCCAGCTCTGTGTGCACCCCCCCCCCGCGTTACCAGAGCCCAGCTCCGGTGCTGCAGCCCCACGTCCCATGGCACCACGACCCACGCTCCCGCTCGTGCATCCCCACTGGGTACCACCAGCCCTCTGGGTAGGTGCATCCCCCTGTGCTACCCAGACCCCAGCCTTCGGATGTCCCCCAGCCCCCCCCTCCCCAACCCCCCCCCCCCCCCCCCAGACCCACGCTCTTGCGTTGCTGCACACCCCCCCCACTCCCCCCCCCCCCCCCCTCCCCACCCTCCTTCCCCCCCCCACCCCCCCCCCCCCCCCACCCAACCCCATCACACGTGTGCGACCCCGACCCACCTCATCACCGTGGTACCACACGAGCCAGCTTCTCGGTGCTCGCCAAGCCCCCACCCTACCTCGCCAGTTGGCTATCCTCGACCCAGCTCCTGGTGTGCAACATGTGACTCCCCTGGGTATACACACTATCAACCACAGACTCCCGCCCCAGAGCTCAGAGAGCGTCTGAGATCTAGCCAGCTATCTGTGGATCGCTGACACGGAGAAACATCACAAAACTTCAAACGCATGTACCAGAGCCCAGCTACCGGTGTAGCACCCCCCAGGACTCCGCACGGGTCACGAGCCAATCAGCTTCTAACGACGATGTGACACTATCCAACCCACCATCGCGCTACCAGAGCGGACGCTCTGGTGTGCAAAAGCCCCCATAACACCGTACCTACCATGGAACAAGAAAACACCCAATCACCAGCCCCACACCCACAGCTCCCGTGTGCACACCCCCAACAGTGCACCGAGAAAGAAACCCAAAGAAAACCCATACTTCACACTGGACACAGCCACTGTAACATACCACCCACCCCCAAGTGCCAGTTCGCGAAGCCGGCGGCTTACCACAACCCAGACGCCGAGTCCCCCACGCACCCAACATACACAGCCCCGGTACCCAGAAGTCCAGGCAGCTCTGTGATCCCTCCAGTCACTGGTTTTCCAGCACCCACACCTCGACAGCAAACAGGGGCCCGTGGCACACACAACCTTTTAATGGTGTGGTTTACCGTCGGATGAATCACAATAGATATGAGCCGTCCCCCCCATGCCCCCGGGTACCAGACTCAGCTTCCGTGTGCACCGCCCCCCTCCGGGTATCCGAGACCCAGCTCCGGTGTGCACCCCGCGCTGGGTAACCAGACCCAGCTCCGGTGTGCCACCCCCCAAACCCGCATGGCTTACCGACCCAGCTCGATGTGCACCCCCCCTGGGTATCCAGGACCCACGCTCTGGTGTGCACCCCCCCACTCCCCATGGCTACCAGACCCAGCTGCCGGTGTGCACCCCCCTGTGGTACCAGACCCAAGCTCCGGTGTCACCGCCCCCACCCGGGTACCAGAGCCCATGCTCTGGTGTGTCAGCTCCCCACAGCTCCCATGGCTACCAGACCCAGCTCCGCTGTACACCCCCCAACTCCGCATGGGCTACCAGAACCCAGCTCTGATGTGCACCACCCTGGGTACCCAGACCCAAGCTCTGGTGTGCACCCCCCACTCTGCCCATGGCTACCAGGACCCAGCTCCCTGTGCACCCCCTGGGTACCAGACCCAGCTTCGCGTGTGCACCCCCAACTCCGCATGGCTGACCAAGAAACCCAGCTCCTGTGGTGCCACCCCCCACCCTGGTACAGAGCCAGCTCTGGTTGTGCAGCCCCCAGCTCCCCATGGCTTACCAGACCCGCAGCTCTGGTGTGGCAGCCCCCACCTCCCCATGGCTACCAGACCCAGCTTCCGGTGTGCACCCCCCTGGGTACCAGAACCCCCAGCTCCGCTGTGCACCCCCCAACTCCGCATGGCTACCAGACCCAGCTCCGGTGTGCACCCCCCACCCTGGGTACCAGAGCCAGCTCTGGTGTGCAGCCCCCAGCTCCCCATGGCTACCAGACCCAGCTCTGGTGTGCACTCCCCCTCACTCCCCATGGCTACCAGATCCAGCTCTGGTGTGCACCCCCCTCGGTACCAGACCCAGATCTGGTGTGCACTGAACCTAGCTCTCCCCAGCTACCAGACCCTTCTCTGGAGTGCTCCCCCCCTTGCTCCCTCCAGCTCCAGTGTGCTACACCCCTGCTCGCCAATGCCAGGGGAGGCCTCCCTTTTCCCTGTACAGTGACAGGGAAATGCAGCTCTCTCCCTGCACTCACACCATTCCCAGGGTCTCTTGGTGGCCATCGCAGCCCCAAAGCAAGAACTCAGCTGCACTCTGGCATGGACCTGTCGTGGCTGGGGGGAGAAGCGCCCCTCCCCACCGGCCCCAGCACGGACCTGCCCTGGACTTGCTGCAGCCAGGGGAGAGGAGTCTCTCCTGCCTGCCTGCACTCCAAAAACCCCATCCCTGGCCCACACCCCCCAGACCCCAACTCTCTGCCCAGCCCTGAGCCCCATCTCCACCCCAAGCCCCTCAACCCCACCTCAGAGCCTGCACCCCCAGACCCCAATTATCTGCCCCAGCCCTAAGCCCCTTATCCCCCACCCCAGAGCCCACACTCCCAGCCAGAGTCCTCACTCCCCTGCACCCCAACCCTCTGCCCAGCCCTGAGCCCCCTCCCACACTCTGAACCCCAGCCCCACCCCCACCACATGAATTTTGTTGTGTGCACCAATATGATGGTGGCATCACACATCACCTCCATAGTGGTGCACATAACAAAATGAATTCCACACATGAACACAAGAAATGAGAGGAAACACTGCCCACAAGGATTCTCAGGTGACCAGCAGACAGGTTTACAGCTGCCCAAGAGATGCAAGTATTTGCGGCTTTAGGAATGAGGTCCTTTTTCTTTTCTTTAGCTGGGCCTGGTGGGCATTTCCTGGGTTTATTATAATCCTGTGGTTTGTCTACAGCTCAGATTTATCAAAAAGCAGCTTTAACTCTGACCCCCTTCAAGGCCTGTCTCCTATTCAGCCACTCACCACCGTTGTAGCCAGCCACCAGGGCTCTTCAGCAGCAGCGTTTTTTGTATGATCCCATCATGCTACACGTACTGCCTTGAAAAGCACCTGCTACTGCCATAGCTTCCTCCCTGGGAGCGCCCATATCCTGGGCAGCTCCACCTACGGCAATGGAACTCACTGTGAAGAGGGACACAAAGCGGCCTAGCCGTGCAGCACCCATGGCTCAAGCCGAGACAAGGACACCAAGGTTCTGTCTCTATACAGAGTCGCCGCTGCGCAACTAGGCGGGCTTGTAAACAGCTGGAATGAAACGGACCCTGTGTGGACTCTCTGAAGCGAAGTGAGCTAAGCTCCATTGATACAAGCCAGGTTTACACTGAACATACAGCAGCCAGGCAGGGCCTTGTACCTTGTGTGTGTTTAACAAAAGGGGAGATGTTAAACCAGAGCAACTTTGAACATGAACTTGTCCCAGTTCTACTTCACTGCACAGGAGCAAGGTGGTTACTTAGAGCCCATCATTTTTCCAGGAGACTCTTGAAGAGGACTGTTCATGCTCTGCAAAGTCCCACACAGTCACAACACATCAGCTCCTTCTTCCATAAATAGAACACCTTAGCAACAGGGCAGTTAGTAGTTAGAGAACAAAGGTGAACAACTTCTCGGTCTCTTTGAGCCCCGGGATTGTCCTTCCCCTGTTAAATCTACACGAGGGGCCTTGGCTTGTCAAGCGACAGGCGACTGTGGGGTGCCAGAGATGTAACTTCCATTATGGGACAGTCTGGGACAACCAGCGCTGCCTGGGGGAGGCATCCGAAGAGCACAGCCATCTCTACGGGGGCGAAAAACCTTCGTAAGGACACTGGCCATGTAGCGGGGCCCACCCCTTGTGGACAGAATGGCACTGCAAGTATCCTAGCCGCTCCCCTCCCCCAACCCCCAATTCTTGGTGACTTGGCCCTCTATAAGAGGCGCCCCACCCTCACCCCGTTGGGGTATCAAAGTCCAAACCAAACCAGCTTCCTGCCCCAGCGTAAGCTAGACACAGCCTGGCTTCCTGAGGGTCTCACTTCTCTTCATCTCTTTTCAGCCCATCCTCTGGACTCAGCCCTCCTGGGGCAGCCTCCTTCCTGGGCTATGCAGGGGCCCCACAACAACCCTCTTCAGTGGGCTCTCTGCTCTCTTCTCCTTCCCAGGGCCTCACCCTGCACAGCTGGGCTCCTTCCTGCTGGCAGCCCTGCTCACTTCACAGCAAACTCCACCACTTCCACTCTCCCCTCTCGGCCCCTCTCTCCCAGGGCTCGTCCTTGGCCTCGGACCTGGGCGCAAACACGTTCTCGCTTGGGGCAGGATAAGCCCAGTCCTGCTTTCTGGGGCTGCCTTTGCCTCAGGGGCTTTCCCTCAGCCCCCGGTGTTGGGGCTCTGCTGGGGCATCTCAGCCTGCAGGTCTCTGCCCAGCTCCCCCTCACCAACCCACTGGCTGCCTGTCCACTTCTGTCTCCCGCACGCCTGGATGGGCTCCTTGTCCCCGTGGGGCGGTGGGCTGCATCTGTCACAGGGGCACCCCCGGAAGGACCATCTCACCCTGTGACACGTCTCTGGCCTGGCGGATGCTATCCCATGGGCACATGGGGATTAGGTCTGCCAGAGGCAGGCGAAGGGCCGAGATGGGCCATTGGCCTGCGGCAGTCAGGGTTCAGGTGTGTCCACACCTCTTGGGCTGTCGAGCAACAGACTTCTCACTGGGCCCTCCTCTGGCCAAAGCCAGGCCTCCTGTGGCCAGGGCCATCATGTGGTGGCAGCAGCTTGGTAACCCTTGCGGGGAACATGGCACTTGTTTGGGAGTGAAGCGCTCTGCTGTGGCCATGCTGGTGCCTGGGGAAGCTCCCAGAGACCTACACCGTGGAGTGCTGGCCTGGTCTGCACTGCTCCTTGCACTCCCCCAAAGCTGACTCCTGCAACCTCAGCAAGCTGCCTGTGGGCTCTGCATGTGGGTGCCTTAGTAAGGGCCATCTGGACAATGCAGTGTCAGGCCCTCTAGCCCAGACCTCTGCCATGGGGCCAGTGCCAACACTGCCCCACAGAGCCTGGGCGTGCTGGAGCTGGGTCATGGCTGGACTGCGGTCCTGCTCATAAGCTGCGTTCCATGAGGTGCATCCCCAGATCTGCCCCGCAGGGCGGGAGAGTTCCTGTCCCCACAAAGCACACAACAGCTGCTGACCGGAGCATCCAGGCTGTCCCCGTACAGAGACTGTGAACGCACACAGCACCGCTCCCGCTCAGGGAACTGACCCTCGCTCGGACCCGCTGGCTGTGTTCCCCAGCAGCGCCCCAGCCTGCTTTCCCTGCTGCCTTTGGACTGGGCTGCTCCAGCCTCACTCAGGAGCACGGAGCCCCAAATGCTGAGCCCTGAAACCAGCACCCAGATGGGTGCATTGCGACTCTGCCCTGCTCCCCGCTCATACAGATCTAGTTAGGGTGACCAGATGTCCAGTTTTTAAAGGGACAGTCCAGTTTTTGGGGACCTTTTTCTTCTATAGGCGCCTATTACCCCCCACCCCTGTCCTGTTTTTTCCACAGTTGCTATCTGGTAACCCTAGATCTAGTTAGTAACGCCTGAATTGCAAACACCAGACCCTGCCCCGCTGCTATCATCGTCCAGTCCTGGCCCCGTCTAGCCTGCCCCGCCCACTGGTATCGCTGGCCTGGCTCCCTGCCTCCCTCCCAGCCCATTTCCCCCCTTCCAAGGCTCCTCAGCCCTCCTCCATCTCTCCCCCTGGCTGACTCCCTGCCTGACTCCTCCCATACCTCCATCTCCCTCCCCACCCCCTTGCTGCCTCCACCCTAAGCTGACCAGATGTCCCAATTTTATAGGGACAGTGCTGATTTTTGGGTCTTTTTCTTATATAGGCTCCTATTACCCCCCACCCCGTCCTGATTTTTCACATTTGCTGACTGGTCCCCCTACTCCACCCGACTCCATCTCTGCCCTGGCTCCCCACCTGGCCTTCCCTGATGGTGTCACCATGTACACGTGGCTGGTACATCCCTCCAGCTCTCCAGCCCTCTTCCCTGATGCTGTCTGTTCTGCAGGCACAGCTATGCTTATGGGCGTCTCAGCCTTCCCTGTCTCCTCACTGCTAGTTCATTATTATGGCCACCTCACAAGTGTCACTTCCCTCCCTTTTCCAGCTCTGTTGTGCATGGCTTGTATGGTCTAAGTTTGTGCAGCATCTGGCACGGCTGGACCCATGGCGATAATACAAACAATTTTAACACTTCTGCTGGTGGGGGTCAGGGTCGGCAGCAAGATGGGCTGGGTTCAGTTTTCCAGGAGTTCCTAAAAGGTCAACCTCAGCTCAAGCCCCCACTCAGAAACTTGGGAACCTATACACGCCCCCAGGGCACCTCTGATATGCAACAGCGTCCGTCTCAAGCCCTGCACTCAGGGGTTCAAAACCAACCCTGGGGGGAAGGGAGACAACACAATAAATGTGGGCCAGTCTGGAAGTCATAATTCACTTACACCCCTTCAGTCGGATCCAGGGTTCCCTCTAATTTGTTATGCCCATGTACAGAATGAATTTTGTTATGTGCACCACTATGGAGGTGTTGAGTGACACATGACCTTCATATTGGAGCACGTAACAACATTCATGTGGCAGGTGTGGGGCCAAGGGGTTCAGAGTGTGGGAGGAAGCTCAGGGCTGGGGCAGAGGGTTGGGGTGTGGGGGATGCAGGCTCTCGGGTGGGGCCAGGGATAAGGGGTTTGGGGTGCAAACTTCCCTGGGGCTGCAGCTGGGATAGAGGACTCCCCCCAGTCCTGTTGCGCTGCAGCAGCCTGGGGCAGGGGGAGAGGTGCCTTTCACCGGCTGCGGCAGCTCCGGCTGGCCACGGCCGGACCGAGGGAGGGGCGTCTCTCCCCTGGCCACAGCAGGTCCGTGCTGGGGCCCGGCGGGGAGGGCACCTCTCCTCACTGCAGCCGAGCCCCTCTGTGGGGCTTAATAGGCAGCTGTGCGGCTGCACAGCTTATATCGAACTTGGGTCAAAGCCTCCTGCCCCAGGTCCTTCCCAGCAGCCCAAGCTCAGGCCTTTCCCAGCTGCTGCACCTGGCTCATGATGAGCCAGCGGTGGCTAGTCCCCCTCTGTTTGCTGTCCTGAGTGGGGCAGCAGCTCCCCAGAGCCATCTGATCCCGCTCACAGGGTTTGTAGGTTCAGTTGCGGGTCAGGGAGGTGAAAGCCCCATAGCCACAGCTGGTCTCTGGCCATCCAACTCCCCTGAGCTCTGCACTAGCCATCAGCCCTGGAACAGGCCATCTGGAGTCCTTGCTCAGCACAGGCGCAGCGACACCCGCCCTTTGCCAGCAACTAACCCCACCCCATTTCCCACCTGTGCCCAGCGCCCTCCAGCCAGGCCAGGCCAGAGCTCCGTCCGGGTGACCCCAGCACAGCCAGGGCGGTTCTCTTGTCCCGCCCTTTCCCAAGAGACTCAAGAGTGTCTCATTGCCCCAGAATCAAAACTTCACTGCATTTTAACCAAAACAGCCCCAAATGCCACAGAACTGAAAGGCCAAATAAGGCCTGGCCCCCGCAGTCAGCTCCCCAGCAGATGGCAGCAGAGAGCTCCCCTTGGAGCCCTGTCTCACCCCGTGTCCCCACTGCTCCCCGGGGTGCAGTGGGGAGCTCCCTGCTCTCTAGGGCTCCAGAGCTCACAGCTCCCACAAGAACTTCCTCCTGAGCTCGCCTCCAGCGGCAGCACTAGTCCTGCTGCCGGCTCTGCTCCTGCAGTCTGAGCCCTTCCCTGTCTCCCATCCCAGGGGCTTGGGGCTCTTGGCAGCGAGTCCAGCTTGTTCTCTGGGCCCTGGGGCCATGGCGAGACGTCCCGGCAGTGAGTCCGGCTTGTCCTCTGGGCCCTGGGGCCATGGCAAGGCGTCCTGTCAGCGAGAGCCCAGCTTGTTCTCTGGGCCCTGGGGCCATGGCGAGACGTCCCGTCAGTGAGCCCGGCTTATTCTCTAGGCCCTGAGGCCATGGTGAGACGTCCCGTCAGCGAGAGCCCGACTCATTCTCTGGGCCCTTGGGCCATGGCGAGACATCCCATCAGCGAGAGCCTGGCTCGTTCTCTGGGCCCTGGGGCCGTGGCGAGATGTTCCATCAGTGAGCCCGGCTTGTTCTCTGGGCCCTGGGGCCATGGCAAGATGTCCCATCAGCGAGAGCCCGGCTTGTTCTCTGGGCCCTGGGGCCATGGCGAGACGTCCCGTCAGTGAGCCCGGCTTATTCTCTAGGCCCTGAGGCCATGGTGAGACGTCCTGTCAGCGAGAGCCTGGCTTGTTCTCTGGGTGAACCATCCCTTCAGAGTGAGCCCAGCTCGTTCTCTGGGCCCTGGGGCCATGGCAAGACGTCCCGTCAGCGAGAGCCCGGCTTGTTCTCTAGGCCCTGAGGCCATGGTGAGACGTCCTGTCAGCGAGAGCCCGGCTTGTTCTCTGGGCCCTGGGGCCATGGCGAGACGTCCCGTCAGCGAGAGCCCGGCTTGTTCTCTAGGCCCTGAGGCCATGGTGAGACGTCCTGTCAGCGAGAGCCCGGCTTGTTCTCTGGGCCCTGGGGCCATGGCGAGACGTCCCGTCAGCGAGAGCCCGGCTTGTTCTCTGGGTCCTGGGGCCATGGCGAGACGCCCTGTCAGCGAGCCTGGCTTGTTCTCTAGGCCCTGGGGCCGTGGCAAGATGTTCCGTCAGTGAGCCCGGCTTGTTCTCTGGGCCCTGGGGCCATGGCGAGATGTCCCGTCAGCGAGAGCCCGGCTTGTTCTCTGGGTCCTGGGGCCATGGCGAGACGCCCTGTCAGCGAGCCTGGCTTGTTCTCTAGGCCCTGGGGCCGTGGCAAGATGTTCCGTCAGTGAGCCCGGCTTGTTCTCTGGGCCCTGGGGCCATGGCAAGATGTCCCATCAGCGAGAGCCCGGCTTGTTCTCTGGGCCCTGGGGCCATGGCGAGACGTCCCGTCAGTGAGCCCGGCTTATTCTCTAGGCCCTGAGGCCATGGTGAGACGTCCTGTCAGCGAGAGCCCGGCTTGTTCTCTGGGCCCTGGGGCCATGGCGAGACGTCCCATCAGTGAGCCCGGCTTATTCTCTAGGCCCTGAGGCCATGGTGAGACGTCCTGTCAGCGAGAGCCCGGCTTGTTCTCTGGGTGAACCATCCCTTCAGAGTGAGCCCAGCTCGTTCTCTGGGCCCTGGGGCCATGGCAAGACGTCCCGTCAGCGAGAGCCCGGCTTGTTCTCTAGGCCCTGAGGCCATGGTGAGACGTCCTGTCAGCGAGAGCCCGGCTTGTTCTCTGGGCCCTGGGGCCATGGCGAGACGTCCTGTCAGCGAGCCTGGCTTGTTCTCTGGGCCCTGGGGCCATGGCGAACCGTCCCTTCAGAGTGAACCTGGCTTGTTCTCTGGGGCCATGGGGACAGTCACCTCTGCAGAGGGGGCATGAGTTGGCATCACCGTGAGGCGCTGGCTATGGTCTCTAGAGCCCGTTAGGGGACAGTGGAGAGAGCACCCAGTGGGGTCTCTTGCATGCCAGGAGGGCAGGGAGCCAGACTCATTCTCGTGGGCACGGGGTTGGGCCCGGCTGGAATGCAGGACACTGGCACTTTGTTTGGCAGTGGGTAGGCGGAAGTCAGGGTGTTTGATCTGAATTCTACAGTGTGTTGTTCAGGGTCCCATAAAGGCCTCATTGTATGTGAATAGTTTATAAAGCAGCATATGACTTCCCAGTGCAGGGCAGTGGCAGATAGAGACAAGGGCAGGCAGCGCGGGGGGCTGAGCCGTGCACAGAGACATGAGAGCTTAGCGGGGACCCTTCCGGGCTGTTCAGAAAGGACACACTCCTCACCACAAGGTAACACGGCCGCTACAGGGCCCTGACCCGTCTCCTGCTCCTGCCCCTCTGCAGAGCTCTGCACAGGAGTCAGTGGCGCAGGCGGAGCCGATGGGCAGAGGCAGGCGATGGCTGCAAGTCGCGTTTCTGGGTATGTCCGGGGCTGGCAGCCCCAGCCGGGGAATGGACACTCGTCCACTGTGGCTCTCCCAGTGCTCTGGCAGGGGGCGGGGAGGTGTCGTAGGGGTCCTGGTGCCGTTCTATTCTGATAGCCTGTGCCACGTTGTCCCCCGTCGTGGTGCTCTGGCTAGAGGCTGGGAGAAGGTGGCAGGCAGCAGGGTGCTGGGAGACGTCCTGGTGGAAGTGGGTGGCCCAGGTACACCCAGGCACAGCTTATCAGCAGAGCAAACAAGGGCTGGGGTTGTGTAGGGGAAGCGAGAGGCTGGCCCCAGGCGGGGCAGGGAGCACTTGAAGGTGACACGTGCCCTCACCTCCTGACATGGAGCAAACAGCAGGAAAGGCCCATGCAGTTCCCTGACCCTGTGGCACTTGGTGTATGCTGCTCCCTAGTGGGATGTGGGGTGAGACAGCTGCCCTTGCCCTAGAGAGCACATCACCTGCTGCTGCTTAGTGCTCCGGCCCCAGCAACACCTTTTGGGGCTTGACCCTTCCTCAGCAAGCCCACTGACCTGCCCAGATTGGGGCCCTCTGTCCTGCTGAGCTCTCTGCTCGAGCAAGGCTGGGCTGCGAGTGAAGAGCAGAGCCCCTGACTGTGCCCCATGCTGGGGGTCTGCAGCAATCAGTGCACATGCCAGGGAAAGCTGCACCCCACTGCACTCCTCACCACTCCTGGGGGGGAACGGCTGCCCCACAGGCCAGCAGTCAGGGCCCACCCCAGTCCTCCAGCCAGCTGGCCCTAAATCCAGCACCAGAGGTTCCTGTGCTCTGCGGCTGGGATGTGGGGGTGGGTGGGAAGAGGACTGCTGCAATTAATATGCAAATGAGAAATCTGATCAGCACAGACTCCCCAGGCCCCAAACCCTACAGGACATTCAATGTATTCTAAGCTTCTCCTACCTACTCAGGTAGGGGTGCTGAAATCAGCAGGGCGAAGCTGGCGGGTCAGACAGCTGGGGCAAGGGCAGGGGGTTTTGGAGCTAGGGAGCCCCAGGAGGAGGGAGGGGATGAGCATATTAGTTGGACTTTCCTGCAAAATGATCAGCAATGAGAGTGAACTATGTTGAGAATGAAAAGCACATTGTTAGTGTAACCCACACACCTGGGTGTGGGGTTCTGTCCCATCTAGTGGCACTGAGACCCCTTAGAGAGAGAGAGGGAAAATGAGTCTGCTCCACAGCCTTAGCTGACAGCCAGGTGGCTTTTAGCTCATACTGTAGAGGCTCATGCACTAAGCTCCAGAGACCCAGGTTTGATCCCGCCTGCCAACGACTGTTACATTAGGTTTCAGAGTCAACACTTCACTGAGGTGTCAGGATTAGTTCACAGCTCCCTGTGCTCGTTTCAGGCGGCCTGCAGACTCTGGCAGAGAGCCTGGTGTTTGTTTCAAAGTGGTCAACATTCTGCAGGCTTCCTTTACAAGCATGAGGGTTAGAAACACTGACCAAGAGTGTTGCTAGTGGTGACTCAGTTTGGGTGCCCACCTGCAGACACCCAGGCCTAAAACACAGAGTGGTCGGCCCCCCAGCTACCACTGGCCAGGCTGTGTGGACACTTGCGTCAACAGAGGAAAGGGCTAAGTAAGAAGCACGATGAATGCTGCCCCTGGAGCCCTTTCTGTTTTTGGCCTCTGGTCTCCATTCCTCTCAGTCCACAGGGCCCATCCCTAGGGTCTCTGGGCTGCTAATCATATCCTGCTGCTGTCTCTTGCAGGCGTGAGGCACGATGAATTGGGCAGGCCTCTACACAGTGGTGAGCGGCGTGAACCGCCATTCCACTGCCATCGGCCGCATCTGGCTTTCTGTCATCTTCATCTTCAGGATCATGGTGCTGGTGGTAGCAGCTGAGAGTGTCTGGGGGGACGAGAAATCTGCCTTCACTTGCAACACACAGCAGCCAGGCTGCAACAGCGTCTGCTACGACCACTTCTTCCCTATCTCCCACGTGCGTCTGTGGGCTCTGCAGCTGATCCTGGTCACCACACCCGCCCTGCTAGTGGCCATGCACGTGGCCTACCAGCAGCACCAGGAGAAGAAGCTGCTGGTGCTGACGGGACACGGAGACCCCAAGCACCTGGAGGAGGTGAAGAAGCACAAGATGCGCATCTCGGGCTCTCTGTGGTGGACGTACATCTGCAGCGTGATATTCCGACTCCTCTTCGAGGCCGTCTTCATGTACATCTTCTACGTGATCTACCCTGGCTACCAGATGATCCGGCTGGTCAAGTGCGAGGCCTACCCATGCCCCAACACCGTCGACTGCTTCATCTCCCGGCCCACCGAGAAGACCATCTTCACTGTTTTCATGCTGGCCACCTCGGGCATCTGCATCATCCTCAACATGGCTGAGCTGGTGTACCTGGTGGTGCGGGCCTGTTCCCACCGGGCCCAGCGGGACTCCAACCCCCCGTCGGGGAAGAGCTCCTCATACAGCCACAAGCTCTCCACTGAGTACAAGCAGAATGAGATCAACCAGCTGCTGACGGAGCAGGACAGCTCCCTCAGGGACATGCTGCGCCGCAACCCTGGGCTGCAGGAGAAGAGCGATCGCTGCTCTGCCTGCTAGAGGCACCAGCCTCACTAGGTGGGGCTCTGCCACGGCATACAATGCCCTTACCCCTCCACCAGGAGCCATGGGGGGCAGGCTCTGGAGGGTATTGAACGGAGCCTATTGGTACACTCATGACTGCCTGAGCTCCGGCCCTAGGACACTGCCAGCTTGTGCACAGGTGTAGTGCCGAGCCCTTCACCGCGCACTGCCATGGGCCCACGGCCATGCACAAGCCCAGTCATTTTCATACCCTGAAACCCGTTAGAAAGGCTAGGGTGGCTGCAGAGCTCTTCAAATTTGCCTTAATTCACTGAGTGATGTCCCCCAAGCCCTACCAGTGCCCCCAACAGAGACTCTGTCTCCTGCAGGGAAAGGAGCCATCCCCACTGGGGGGCCCAGCCCCCAGGGGCTGCTGAGACAGAGGACACCAGGTGCGGCCTGGCAACTGGAGTGTCAGAAATGTCGGCCATTAAAGCTGTGTTTTCAGGAGCTGCCTCTCTCCCTTTGTCACCTGGGCTTTGGTGAAGGCTCAGGATCCGCAGGGTGGCAGGACTGGAGACCGCCCCCAAACCCTGCCAGGTCAGCCCACTGGGCCAGCTCCTTCCTGTCCTGCTGAGGGCTGGGCCAAGCACAGACTGAACAGGGAGCTGCATCCCCCCCAGATGCCTGCCAAACCTTCCGGGCACCCTACGGCAGCCAGGCCCTTTCCCTCTGTCCTGCACGGCAATGTGGTATCCGGGGGCTGCTCGGACCCTGTCCAGCCCCGCAGTGCTGCCAGAAGGCATGCAGACCATCCAGGTTCTGTGAGAATACTGTGAGTGTCCATCTGTCCTGGGCTCACAGCTCCTTGGACAGCATGGGATGCCTTTTCAGCAGCATGTGCAGCAGGACTGCTTTCTCCCCCAGGGCCAGGCCCCATCTTGCTGCACATGTAAGTCCCAGACCCCTGTGCCCCCCCTGCCCCTGCTGGATGGGGCACACTCAAAGGCCAGAGACCACTTCAAAGCCCAGCTCTGTGACATACCAGGGCACAATGCAGTCTAGTTGGAGGCTGTGTCACCCCTGCCCTGCAACCTTGGGTGCCTTGCTGTAGCAGCTCCCCATGGGCTGCTCACAAACAGCCTCCAGTGTGCAGGGCAGCCCCTGAGTGTTTGTGTGTAACTGCATCCAGCCAGCCACATGCTGGGTCTCCCCAGCCTGGGTTACACGGCAAGGTCACCCCAGCACACCCCAGTCCTAGATCTTCCCCCAGAAATGTATGTCCAGCCCTGGCCTGGACAGAAAATATATTAAGTCCGATATTCCTTTAACGGAATAATATGCCAGTTTATTACCTTAGCTAGTTCTTCAGACACTTCACTTGAACACACTGGCTTAGATAAAACAGCCAAACCTGTTTATTAACCACAAGGAGAGAGCTTTGAAGTGAGTACAAGTAACAAGGCATAAAAGTCAGAAATGGTTAGAAGAAACTAAAGAGAAACCGTTTGCTGGTCCCTCGCTTAACAAACTACAGCAGAGTCAAGCAAAGTCTCTTACCACATGCTGCAACAGATTACTGCCCAAATGCTCAGGTCAGGACCCTCCCCAGAGTCCAACAACTGCTTCCTTCTGCTCTTCAGGTGCAGTAAATATGATGGGGGGGCATTGCGGTGTTTGGCCCTCCTGTCTGCTTGGGCTGGGCTGTGGGATGTGGAATGTGTGCTAAGCACCATCCAGGGTAACCTTACCAGGATGCTACTGACCAGCAGATGAGTTTTTCACAGGGATCCTGTGCAAAGGTGATTCCAAGAGTGAGCAGGTGTGAATACTGCCCCCTCCTCTCCCGGCCGTGTGGGTGGGGCATGTTCACAGGCCAGGGATCCCCTGCAGCCCAGTCCACAGGTTGTGCCGCATAGCCCTGCGGCAGGGCCTTTCCCTGCACCCAGCCCACCTGCTCGCCACAGGCAACAGCTACAAGAGTTGGGGCTCAGGGGAGACATCATGGGACCCTCTCAGAAGTGGGGGGGGGCGCTGCTCCGTGCTAGCCTGGGTGGGAAGCTCAGCAGGATGGGATGTTACCCGCTAGCCCAGGGCTCAGCAGAGAGGGCTGCTCCCTTCCGGCCCAGGGCTGCGGGGGGGAGCGGGGGCTCAGCAGAGGGGGCTGCTCCCTGCTAGCCCGGGGCTGGGAGGGGGGGCTCAGTAGAGGGGGCTGCTCCCTGCTAGCCTGGGGCTGGGGAGGGGGCTCAGTAGAGCGGGCAGCTCCCTGCTAGCCTGGGGCTGGGGACTGGGGGGGGGGCTCAGCTGTATGTTTCTTTAATTTTCATGAGTGGTTTCAAGAGGTAATTACTCCACTAGCTGCCTGGACATAGGGCCACTGAAGGGAGAGCAAAGGAGGCGCCAAGCCCTACGTGTGCGGGGGGGACATGCCATGCTGGAGGAAAGGACGGGGGCTTGGGAGCTCTCCATGCAGCTGAGGCCATGGGACATGCCGGGTGCTGCGTGGTATGGGGCTGGGACGTAGCCCCAGCCCAAGCCAGTCCCGCCCCCTTGCTGACAGTACCACACTTTGGCCACGCAGGCAGCCCCCCAACCTGTCCCAGGCAGGCCGCCCAGGCTGCCCTGTGGAGGACGGGGCAGCATGCCCACAATTGGCCCTTGCACCGAGCAGATATGGGGGCCTTGTCCCTGCCCAGAGAGCAGCCTGGCAGCGGTCGCTGTCCCTGGGCACAGGGCAGCCCCGGACGCATTCCAAGCCTGCCGCAAGGGGGCAAGCAGTTACCCGTAGCTGGCACGGAGACTGGCACGAGCCGGAGGAGAGGGCACACTGGGGGGCAGAGGGAGACGCCCATACTCAGTCCTGCCAAGTGTCCTGGGGCTCCGCACAGCCATAGCAGCCAGCCTCTGCCCCATGCCGGCTTGAACCCCAGCCCAGTTTACAGGAGGGCAAGGCTGGCTCACACCTGCTGCTGAGCCGGGCCGGCCACTAACCTGCTGGGTATCAAGTAGTGAGGCTCCAGGGCCCCCCCCTGCCCAGGCTAACCCACACCCTGGCAGGGTGTCTGCACAGCACAGGCTGCAGACCAGGAGAATGGCTCCCCCCACAGCACCTCGCCCTAGGCTAGCATGCATCCCCTTTCACCTACCCCACTGTGGCACCAATAGCCCCCAGCCCTCCCCACACTCCTGAGCCACCGGACTTCACCTGCCCTTCTGTATGTCCCAGGCCATTACTTACATGCCAGTAACTGCTGCAGGGTGGAAAAGGTAAAGACAGCTCCCTGTGGGGATGTCCTATTCAGGGGCAGCTCTAGGCATCAGCAAAGCAAGCAGGTGCTTGGGCAGCCCATTTGCAGGGATCAAGCCAGGGAGCTGAGATCCAACAAGGGGCCCTGGGAGCTGCAGTTCCTTGGTTAGCTCCCTGCCTATAGAGCCAGCCTTGGAGCAGGGGAAGAACTACATTTCCCAGCATTCCCTTGGCTGCTAGCCACAGGAAAGGGAGTGGGAGGGAGCTGAAACCTCGTGCTCCTGCTTGCTGTGAACGGAGAGGTGACTGCTAGAGCGGGGTGGCACTGTGAATGGGGAACAGGTGTGCCCAAGGAGCAGAAAGCTTTGGCCCTGTTATCCCCTTCAGAAGACATCCCCAAACTGGATTAGGGATACTGGTGTGACTTCACCTTGCAGCCCCCAAAGAAGGAACTGGGTGGACTAAATGGACAGTGCCCCTCTCTATCTGAAGCCTAGCAAGGGAGGTATGTGGATCCCACTAGAATTTAAAATGAAAAGTAAGGGAGGGGAGGCTCTACTGGACCTGGGCAGCTTTAGTTACAGTACCAGGCACCCGTAGGAGGATTTCCACTCCTGAGCCATGGAAGCAGAAATTGACTTTTCCTTTCCAGATATAGCTAATATTCAGAAAGGGAATCTAGCACCTGCCTTCCAGATTTGAACACCTCAAAATTCAGGAGTGCTCAAGCTCAATTTGGGCAGCTCTTACTTCATTTCTTCCAAATCAAATATACTGATCCACTGTAATTTGCTGTAGAAAAAAGTAGGATAAAATTGAGCAAGAAATGCTTCCCAGTGGTTTTTAGGACTGGAATTGCTATTTTCAACGTCATTGCCTTTTTTTATTATTATTA
>NC_133776.1:106001789-106072870 GCF_003597395.2 Chelonoidis abingdonii
TAGATTCGTAAGCTTACGAGGCAAGAGAACTGGGTTATGAAGCAATACGATGGATGGTAAGGACAAAGAACAAATGGGTACAAACTAGATATTGAGTAGACTGAAATTAGACGAAGGTTTCTAACCATTAGAGGAGTGAAGTTCTGGAAAAGCCCTCCAAGGGGAGTAGTGGGGCAAAAGACATATCTGCTTTAAGACAATCTGGATAGTTATGGAAGTGCTGGTAGGATAGGATATGTTAATTTGCAATTGATCTTGGATTATCAGCAGATAAGCTGCCCAGTGGTCTGTTGATGGGATGTTTGGAGTAGGGATGGGATTCTGGAGTTACTGCAGAGAAGTCTTTCCTGAGTGCTGGCTGGTGAGTCTTGCCAACCATGCTCAGGGTTTAGCTGGATCCCCATATTGGGGGTCAGGGAAAGGAATTTTCCCTCCACGGCGGATTGGGCAGAGGCCCTGGAGGTTTGCCTTCTCTGACGCGTGGGGCATGGGTCCACTATGCTTGGTGGATTCCTGCGCTTGAGGTCTTCAAACCACAATTTGAAGACTTCAGTAACTCAGACTATAGGTTAGGAGTTTGTTATAGAAGTGGATGATAAAAGGTTCTGTGCCTGCTTTGTGCAGGAGTCAAGACAGATGACATATTGGTCCCTTCGACCTATGGAGTCTAGGAGTCGAGCCCAGAGCTGGGGCAGCACAGGGTGTATGTGGGGGAGAACCCAGGGCTGGGGCAGCAACAGGGTGCTGGGGGGAGCCCAGGGCTGGGGTGGGGGCAGCCAAAATTTTTTGCTTCAGGTGGCAAAAAACCTAGAGCCGGCCCTGGTCCTATTTAGGGTGCCCAGAGCTGCTTATATGAACTGAGCATGCCCAGTAACCTCTGCTGAAGCCACTGCCCTTCAGCCTGCCCTTATTAGCCGTGGGAGTCTGCTGACTGCTTTCACAGGGGCCCAAAAAGGGCAAAGGAAGAAAATTGGACCAGGGGGCCAAAATTGACTGGGCAGGGGGTCAAGCAGCTGGAGGCAGGGTTAGGAGAGGGGATCGGGGGAAGGAGCCAGGGTTAAGCCCAGGGCTGAAGTGCTGCCAGAGCGGGGCAGAAGGGTACCAGTTACCCCCGTCGGCTGAGACACCTGTATTCACAAAAATAGGGATTTTTTATTTCCCCTCCCTAGGGGCACCAGACGTCCTGATTTTATCGGGGCTGTCCCGATATTTACTTGTTTGTACCGTGTCCCGACTGCTGTTTGGCCAGGACGCGAATTGTCCCGATATTTTGCCCTCTGGTGCACAGGTGGAGGGGGCTTGCACCCCCCTGCCCCAATACCCCGCCCCCCCCCATTGGATCCCTCCCCAAATGCCCGCCCTGGCCCTGCCTCTTCCCAAGTCGCTGCTCCCCCCACCCCCAGGCTCACGCTAATCAGCTGTGTGTCAGCACGAGCCTGGAGGCGGGGGGAGAAGCAGGACGTGGCAGGCAGCTCGGGGGAGGTGGAGCAGAGCGAAGGTGAGCTGGGCCGGGGGGGCGAGCGTGGAGCTGCCGGTGAGTGCTCAGCCCCCACCAATTTTTCCTCTGCCCCGGCTCTTGGGTTTGTTTGTTTTGCTCCGCCGGCACCTCCCGCCTCCCCCTCCACCCCCCATCCAGATATTTCACATCCCTCATCTGGGCACCCTACCCCTCCCACAGACAGCACCTCTCAGCATGGGTTTCCCCAGGTGGGTTCTTAAAGGCACAGACACCCCAGTGCCTAGTCACTGCTGCTCCTTCTCTGTCTGATGTCACCTACTGAGGTGCTGCAGGAGCCTTAATTCAGTGAACTATTTCACATATATACCCCCCTCAGAAACAAAGAATCGCTAATCGGTGTATCTGGCTGCATAGAGTCTCAGAGCAGTTCACCAGTTTGTCTTATCCGCTGCTGGGATTGCCTGAAGTACTCAGGATTTCATCCTTTAGCTTTGTTATTGTGCAGATGCATGTCACTGTGCTATTTAATTTATATTTTAACAGCAAATACTCACTGAAATATATAGAAGTACATTCACCCCAGTAGTTTTAGCAATGACCGCTGTGTTTCTAGTATTGCACTTACTGTTTTTTACTGGGATTTCTAATTTGGAATTTTTAATTCTAACTTTTTTTTTTCTTATTTTTAGAGCAGAAGTTGATTCTGTTGGGTCATCTGAGTTCCTATCTCACTGAATTTATGGACTGGTCTCAAAACTTTGTTTTCATTCAATCCAGCAAAGGTGATTGCATTTTGCAATTGTTATTTTGCCTCTCAATTCAGCCCTTAGTGTTTTTCCACATGCCATTGCTTGTGTGTACAACTTGAGTCTCAAATATTCAGTAAAGGCCACACACTCTCTCCTATGACATCTTTCTCAAAGGCAAAAATTGATTGTAATTTTTGCTGAACATTAGAACTGCCAGAGTGGGTTAGACAAACAGTCCATCTAGCCCAGTGTCCTGTCTTCTGACAGCAGCCAGTGCCAGGTGCTTCTAAGGGAATGAACAGAACAGGCAGTCACTGAGTGAGCCATCCCATTGTCCACTCCCAGCATCTGGCAGTCAGAAGGTGGTTTAGGGACACGCAGAGCATGGAGCTGTATCCCTGATTATCTTGGCTAATAGCTGATGCACCTATCCTGAGGGACTGATTTAATTCTTTGTTGAACCCATTCATAGTTTTGGCCTTCAGAACATAATGAACACACATCTACAATCCCAACATACCCTGACAACCACAAGAATTCTAAAAGCATGAGTTATACACCCTGAAGTTAAGACATTTTAATAAATAAATAACAAAATATCATTTATGCGCCTCTTTGTTCCTGAGCCTTTAGGGTGTGGTATGGCCAGTTCCACCAAAGCTGGAGCCTAAACACCTGAATGAATCTTAGGCCACTCTCATACTTTTCCTGGGCTTATTGAGAATATGAAATAAGAGAAATCCAAAGTATGACTCCAATCAGTTCCCTTGCATACAGGTTAGTCAGCCCTTTGAACTGGTGGGAATGGATTTAACAGGGCCATTACCGGCAACAAAGGAGGGATACTGGTATATACTGACAGCCACAGACTATCTTACAAGATGGGCTGAAGCATTTCCATTTCAAAATGAGTTGGCATCTGAGTTGTCAAAAAAAAAAAAAAAAGTAGGAAATTATACAGCAACTGGGATGTCCACAGCCTTTACTGACAGATCCTGGGCCAGAATTCAATAATGAGGTAAATACTTTTTTCTGAGGTTGTTTTTGACTATGTCTTCAACCACACTTTCAGATCACAGATAAAACTGACAGTAAACATGGGCTTCATTGCCCTGGGAAGTTTTTCTTTATGGGCATTTTTACTGACAAGTTTCTATGAACTCCCACTCAACTTTGGCAAGGATTACTACTAATCACCCCATCAGGGTTGCTATGAAATTTTGTTCTTTGATCTCTTTTTACCCACCAAACCTGTCCATAGGAAAGTTTATGGCATAACATTTTTTTCTTTCAGTAGAACCTAGACATTGCAAAAAACTGGGACTACAGCATAGCTTCACCAGCCCATACCACCCACAAACCAATGGGTTGGCTGAAAACACAAACAAGTCCATCAAAAGGTAAATTTACAGCTGGGAAAAGTGCAGTATTAATAGCAAGGAGAATGCACTATGACAGGAGATACAAACTGCTTCCAAATTTTAGTACATTGCAAGTCCACTTGTCTTGTATTTACCAATAAACTAGGACGGCCTCTTTACGCCTTTGGGATTGCGTATGATTTCTCTCAGGAAAGACAGCCCTTTCCCCTCCCCCGACAAATAATCCATCACCATTTCTTACAGAGCATTGCGGAAGTTCGTTGATGACCTTGGGAGTAGTTGGGACAAATTTCTTGGTGACATTTTATTTTCTTTGCAACCAAAACCAAACACAACAACAACCAAAACATCACTCTTTCGACTACTGTATGGCTTTGAAGCAACATTCTCAGAAATTACATGGTAGGTGTCTTCAAGAACCTTCAGCTTTTAGGTTCATATGTTATTCTGTGGTTGTTCATTTTCCAAACACAACTCCTTCTCCATTTGTTTTCAAAGCCAATAGATTTTGAGGAACTCGAACAATTCTACAAAGATCAGAGGGGTAGCCGTGTTAGTCTGGATCTGTAAAAAACAACAGAGAGTCCTGTGGCACCTTATAGACTAACAAACGTATTGGAGCATGAGCTTTTGTGGGTGAATACCCACTTCGTCGGATGCATCAGGCATTTGACGAAGTGCGTATTCACCCACAAAAGCTCATGCTCCAATAATTCTACAAAGGGCACATCATAAATATGGAATCTAGATGTGCTGCTGACATTGAACTGGCTACTAGTAATATTTCAAAAGCACAAGAAAAGCAACAGATGCTTTATGCCAAAACTAAGACTCGTAAACGTGGGAAAATAACATTTGATGTTGGGGACAGTGTCATGTTACTGAATGCGAGAAGGAAAACAAGAAAGGGAGGTCCACTGCAACTTCCCTACCGTGGACCATACAAAGTCATCGCTGTAGAGGGTAAAAGAGTTAAATTAAAACCATCTCAGGGAAACTTTTAGGATCTATGTACTGTATCTCCCACTTAAAACTATTTAAAGAGACTCCAACATTAGCTGCTGAAAACAGATTACAGGAAAACATGGAAATGGAAACCGCTGTAGATGACACTATGAAAAAAAGTCACCTCAGAAGAAGTAGGAGAAATGGGAGGCGATGTATCTCACAAGCCTGACAACGGCAATGTGATAAAGGTGGAAGTCACCGACATGGATGAAGAGCAGTGTTTTTTTGGCAGAAGAAGCAAGCAGCGATCCAATCAATGTTGATGACATGGTCATGGAGGATGCTGAAGACAAAAGACGGTTACTCACCTTTGTAACTGTTGTTCTTCGAGATGTGTTGCTCATATCCATTCCAGTTAGGTGTGTGCGCGCCGCGTGCACGTTCGTCGGAAGATTTTTACCCTAGCAACACTAGCAGGAAGCTCCTACCGCGAGCGCATGTGCCGGCGCACGGCACCGATTCGACCGGCCTACTCGGATCCAGGTAATCGAAATCCAGGTCCATATTTGTACGACGGTCGATCGACGGGCGACTAGGCGTTTCCGCGGCAGGACATCGTGCCGGAGCGATCCGACTTAGACGAGCTCCAACTTGGCTGCGGTTGCACGATTGGCTACGGAGCAGCAGGAGCAGGAAGCTTCAACCATCAGCGGTGCGGGAGCGGCCAGACACGGTATTCGCGGCCTTGTGGGACCGTGACCGAGGGTGTACGTAGGCGGTGCCGCGGCAGGGAGTCGCGTCGGGCGATCCGACTGTGACAGCTCATCTGGCTGCGGGTGCAGATGGCCGGAAGCAGCACGTAGCAGGAGCTCAACCACGGCGCGTGCGGGGAGCGGCCAGGGCACTGGATTCGACGGCCCCGCTCGGGTGGGACCGAATCAAGGGTGGCCGGCTCTCCAGTGTCTCTGCAGTGTCAGTGCGGGCGATCCAACTGTGATGAGCTTACTTCTGGCTGCGGTGCTGTTGGCACGGAAGCTAGGCAGGAGCAGAGCTCAACCACGGCGCGTGCCGGGGAGCAGTCGGACACTAGTAGGAGGATCGTGGGCGTTCTAACCTCAGAAAGATCAGTTTAGTGCCGAGTCGACTTCGTGCCGCAACGGCTAGACGGTGCCAGCGGGGTCCGTGTCCGAGGATGGACGCTTTCTGTCCGCCGATAGCCCGCGTTGTGCAGAAGCGTGGAGGGGAAATGAATAGCTGCGCCCTGTCTGTTGTCGGCTTTAAACGACGTGCAATATGCGAGGCACTTATCTGGAATACCCCGAGGACCGTAAACAGGAGTCTGTTGTGGTATTTTCCTGCTAGGAACGGGGCCGGAGGCCGAGAGCACGGACTATAAAACGGGTGAGCGGCATGGGCTCAGACAGCGGTTTGGGGAGGGGCTATATCACCACGACCCGCCTAAGTATCATTTAAACAACTATTAGAGAAAACGTTATAGGGATTATACTGTATTACACAGTAGACATACGGTCTAGCTATGGGTATAAAGCGGGATGGTCAGCTAACAGCCTGCTGCTCCACTTGTTCCAACGACCGACACGGCGGTAGAAGGAACTTGAAAGGCAGGCTGGGGTTCGCGTTCGAGCAGGTGGTGTCATATTTCCGGCTGGATCGACAGGGGTATATATCCGGCACCATAGCGGCGCCACTCCAGGGGGCGCCCTGCCGACCCACCGAGTGTTGCTAGGGTAAAAATCTTCCGACGAACGTGCACGCGGCGCGCACACACCTAACTGGAATGGATATGAGCAAGCACTCGAAGAAGAAAGAATGGTTTCTCAAAGGTATTGCTTACCACACACGTTTGTTTTTATAGAATTTGTTAACACACTTCCATTTATGAAGCATGTCAATAGTTTCCATATAAGAATGGCCGCACTCATGATGGTTGAACAGAGGAAAAAGTAAATGTGTTACCATGTATGTAATATGTGGGGGGGTTTCTAGTAAAATTTGTAATGATCCACAAGATTACAAACAGAATGGAGGCCAAAGTTAGAAAAATCAGTGTGTATGACACCGCACTTTGTAACCTGATGCTGGAAAGATGGCTGACTAATGATGTAAGTTGAAATAGCTGTAAACATGGAAGGTGACTGCATTGATTCCTCAGATGTTTTTCAAATTATAACTATTCTTTCAACATCTGTTGTAGGTTATTGATGCATATTTGAGTTGTATGGTTGAGAGAGCAAGTGGAAAGGTAGGCCACTTATTGTGATGGTGCGTGGAAATAGCAATTATATTGATACTCAGGCTATCAGATGAATATGAGCTAAGACATGTTTAATTGCACATACGTGGAACTGTGAATACAAACCTCCATTTGCTGCATCTCACTGTACTGTGCCCACCTGCTGAGAGATGAACTGTAATGGTCAGAGATCACACCAGCATTGACGTATATTGAAGGCAAACCCTAACGAAATTAAGATTTTAAATTATCCTCCACCTGTCCCATGTCCCACTACAATGAATCCAGGCAGGGTCATTTGGAAGCTGAACACTTTATGCTTCTGTCCCACACCACTGTCAAATTTTAGCAAATTAGGACAAGTCAGCAAATAAGAACAATCTGAGATATCAGTAACTGCTACTGGTAACAATTCACTGCCTCTCCCTGCTACAGGTAGCAAATTCCTACAAGCAGCAGTTTCACACACCATAGACTGTGAGAAACTGCTATGTGTAGGAATTAGTTATATCAAGGTTTCTGGCAAGGTTGGACCTCTCGCTGCTCCAGGTAGCAAATTCCTATAGATAGCAGTTTCACACAGCCTATGATGTAAGAAACTGCTCTCTGTAGGAATTGCTACCTCAGATAGCAGTTTTTAGCAAATTAGGAGGAGTCAGCAAATAAGAACAACCTTATGTTCTTGGTGGTGATGGGGGACTTCAACTACCCAGACATTTGTTGGGAAAATAACACAGCAGGGCACAGATTGAGAATTTGATGGTGAAAGACAGCTTGGGTGAAAGTGATCGTGAAATGGTGGAGTTCATGATTCTAGGGCAGTGGTTCCCAAACTTTAACAACCTGTGAACCCCTTTCACTAAAATGTCAAGTCTCATGAACCCCCTCCTAAAAATTAATATTTCCAGGGATTTTCTCCTTTACCTGAATATAAATGATAAAAGCAGTGACCTTGGAAATACAAAATTTGTTTTTATGATATGCTTATCAAATAATTAATAATAGTGTGTATCATTACAGTATTTTTATTACATTATGAAAATGGCAACACAATACCAAGCTCTCACTTTCATAGCTTGTGTCACTTTGAATAAGCCTGTTATAAGACTCATAGACTCATAGACTCGTAGGTCAGAAGGGACCAATATGATCATCTAGTCTGACCTCCTGCACAAAGCAGGCCACAGAACCCTACCCATCCACTTTTATAACAACCCCTAACCCATGACTGAGTTATTGAAGTCCTCAAAATTGTGGTTTGAAGACCTCAAGCTGCAGAGAATCCACCAGCAAGGACCCATTGCCCCAACGCTGCAGAGGAAGGCGAAAAATATCCAGGGCCCTGCCAATCCGCCTGGAGGAAAATTCCTTTCCTGACCATCAATATGGCGAATTACTAACCTCGAGCTTTGGCAAGACTCACCAGCCAGCAACCAGGAAAATTTCTGCAGTAACTCAAGATCCCATCCCATCCAACATCCCCTTCACAGACCATTGAGCAGACTTTCTGCTGATATCCAAGATCCAATTGTCCAAGATTAAACTATCCCAATTATCATCCCCTCCAAATTACTTATCAAGCTCGTCGTTAAGCCAGATAAGTCTTTGCCCCACTATTCCTCTCGGAGCTGTTCCAGAGACTTCATCCCTAATAGTTAGAAACCTTTGTCTACTTTCAAGTCTAAATTCCTTAATATCCAGTTTTACCCATTCGTCTTGTGCCCTTAATTATACTAAGCTTAAATAATTCCTCTCCCTCCCCTAACGTATTCCCCATGATATATTTATTAGGAGCAAGATTATCCCCCGCAGCCTTCTTTTGGGCCGGCTAAACAAGCAAGCTCTTAGTCTCCTTTCATAAGGCAGGATTTCCATTCCTCAGATCATCCTGTAGCCCGTCTCTGTAACCTGTCCAGTTTTGAATTCATCCTTCTTAAACATGGACACCAGAACTGCACAATTTCCAGGTGGGGTCTCCCAGGCCTTTATAATGGTACTCACCTTAATCCTTGCTGGAAATACCTGCCTGATGCACCTAAAACCGCATTATGCTTTTTATACGGCCATATCGCATTGGCGGCTCATAGACATCTGCTACTCAACCAATACCCCAGTTTCCTTCATCCTCCCTTTGATTTCCAACTGATTCAGTCCCAACGTATTAATCAGCTAAAATTTCTATTTAATTAATCCCTAAGTCAGATCCTTTGACTTTTCACTATTAATATCTTCATCCTATTACTATTATCCCAGTTTATCAAGGTGGCTCCAGATCTTCCTGTATAGATCACCGGTCCTTCTCCTGTTAGCAAATACCCCCCTTCGCTGTCATCCGAAACTTTATTAGCCTTCGCGCTCTTTGTCCGAGGTCAGTAATAAAAAAGGTTAAATAAGACGGTCAAAAACGTCCTTGAGGGACTCCACTAGTAACTCCTTCCTCACCTGCCAGTTCACCCTCAGTACGACCCGCTAGGGTTCCCTTTAACCATTCTTATCCACCTTACAACTTCATATCTCTCATCTTTGCCAATTAAACTAACAGTCCCCATGGTGTAGAACCGCTTCAAACGCCTTACTGAAATCGAGGTAAATTAGATTCCCGATTTCCTTGTTAAGTAATCGTCACCTTCTCAAAGAAGGAGATCAGTTGGTTTGGCACTTATCACTTAGTAATCCATGTTGCCAATTCAATCCCATTACCATTGACCTCAATGTCCTTAACTACTTTCTCCTTTAAAATTTTTTCCAAGACCTTACATACTACAGACGTCAAGCTAACAGGCCTATAGTTACCCGGATCACTTTTTTTCCCTTTCTTGAAGATAGGAACTACGTAAGCAATTCTCCAGTCGTACGGTACAAGGCTCCTAGGTTTCATCAAGGAGTATCAGATGTGAAACAGCATGAAGGTATTTAAGAAGCCAACTCAAAGAGTTCCTCCTACACAAGCATTCAGGTTTTGAGCAATCCAGGGAAACAATGCACATTACAATAAAACTTAAACTTGTTCTTCATAATAACTAGGCAGCTAGTATTGTTTTAAAAATTAATTTAAAAAAAACAGCAAAAAACATCCACCTCCCTTTTCATTTCTTATAAGGATTTTTGAAGTTTAAATCTCCACAGTGTGATAGATATACTTGCTTTAAGGTGACCAGACAGCAAATGTGAAAAATCGGGGGGAGGGGACCAGGGGGGAATAGGAGCTTATATAAGAAAAAAACACCAAAATTGGGACTGTCCCTATAAAATTGGGACATCTGGTCACCCTAGCTTGCTTTGATCTGCTTAGCTCCTGGAGGTCCAGGGGCTCTGGGCTGCTGCTGGCCCCAGGCTGCCCAGGGTACCTAGGGACAGCTCTGTCTGCCATTAGGGAATTTTTTCCTGAGAACCCCCTGTAACATTTTGCAAACCCCAGTTTGGGAACCACTGTTCGAGGGAATGGTAAGAGAGAGAACAGCACAATAAAGACAATGGATTTCAAGAAGGCAACTTTAGCAAATGCAGGGAGTTGGTAGGTAAGATCCCAGGGAAGCAAGTCTAAGGGGAAAAACGATTGAAGACCATTGGCAGTTTTTCAGAGACATTATTAAGGGCACAAGAGCAAACTATCCCACTGGATAGGAAAGACAGGAAGTGTGGCAAGAGACCACCCTGTATTAACCAGATCTTCAATGATCTAAAAATCAAAAGAGTCCTACAAAAAGTGGAAACTCGGTCAAATTACAAAGGATGAATATAAACAAATAACACAAGTCTGTGGGGGCAAAATTAGAAAGGCCAAAGTGCCAAACGAGATCAATCTAGCTAGAGACATAAAGGGTAACAAGAAAACATTCTGCAAATACGTTAGAAGCAAGAGGAAGACCAAGGACAGGGTAGGCCCATTATTCAACAAGGGGAAAAACAATAACAGAAAATGTGGAAATGGCAGAGGTGCTTAATGACATCTTTGTTTTGGTTTTCTCCAAGAAGGTTGGTGGCGACAGGACACCTAACATGGTGAATGTCAGTGAAAATGAGGTAGGACTAGAGGCAAAAATAGGAAAAGAACAAGTTAAAAATTACTTAGACAAATTAGATGTCTTCAAGTCACCAAGACCTGATGAAATGTGTCCTAGAATACTCAAGGAGCTGACTGAGGAGATATCTGAGCCATTAGCAATGATCTTTGAAAAGTCATGGAGGATGGGAGAGATTCCAGATGACTGGAAAAGGGCAAATCTAGTGCCCAGCTATAAAAAGGGAAATAAGGACAACCTGGGGAATTACAGACCAGTCAGCTTAACTTCTGTACCTAGAAGGATAATGGAGCAAATAATTAAGCAATCAGTTTGCAAACATCTAGAAGAAAATAAGGTGATAAGTAACAGCATGAATTTGTCAAGAACAAATCGTGTTAAGCCAACCTGGTAGTTTTCATTGACAGGGTAACAAGCTTTGTGGATGGGGGAAAGTGGTAGATGTGGTCTATCTTGCCTTTAATACCGTCTCCCATGACTGTCTCATAAACAAAGGAGGGAAATGCAACCTAGGCTTTCAGTAACTGCTACCAGTAGCACATTCCTATGGAGAGCAGTTTAATACACTACACCTGCTGCAGTTTTTGCAGTTACACCAGCCCCACCCAGCAGCTGCAGTTGGCCCACAGGAGCCCATAGGCAGAGATCGAGGGGCGGGGGGGGGGGAGTGCCTGAGGCCCCAGCAATGGCAGGGAAATGAGTCAGCGACACAGACCCAGAGATATCTCCCCTGAGGCTGCAGAGGAAGGCAAACAACCCAAGGTCCCTGCCAGCCTGACCTGGGGGAAATTCCTTCTTACTCGAGATAGTTAAGTCCAAAGCAGATTGCAAAGAGTTACCAAGAGATCTCACAAAACTGGTTGACTGGGTAACAAAATGGCAGATGAAATTCAATGTTGATAAGTGCAAAGTGATGTAGAGCGAAAAACATAACCCTAACTATCCATATAAAATTATGAGGTCTAAATAAACTGTTACTGCTCAAGAAAGAGATCTTGGAGTCATTGTGGATAGTGCTCTGAAAACATCCACTCAATGCACATCAGCAGTCAAAAAAAGTGAACAGAATGTTAGGAACCAATGGAAAGGGATAGCTAATAAGAAAGTAAAAATCATATTGCCACTATATAAATCCATGGTACACCCACATCTGGTCACCCCATCTAAAAAAATATATATTAAAATTAGAAAAGGTGCAGAGAAGAGCAACAAAAATGATTAGGGGTATGGAACAGCTTCCATATGAGGAGCGATTAAAAAGCCTGGGACTGTCTCTCAGAAAAGAGACGACTAAGGGTCGAGTTGATAGATGTCTATAAAATCATGACTGATGTGGAAAAAGCGAATGAGGAAGTGTTATTTATCCCTTCTCATAGCACAAGAACCAGGGGGCACCCAATGAAATTACTAGACAGCAGGCTTAAAACTACACAAGGAAGTATTTCTTCACACAATACACAGTCAATATAGGAACTTGTTGCCAGGGGATGTTGAGCAGGCCAAAACTATAACTGGTTCACAAAAGAAATGAGGAACGTTCCTGGAGGACAGGTCCATCAATGGCTATTAGCCAGTGGTCAGAACAGTCACTGCAGGAGGTATCCCTGGTGCCTGGACTTGGTGTCCCTGCTGCTGGAGGTGCAACGTGTGGGCACGTAGCCGGGCTGTGCCCTGGGACAGGCAGAGGGGGCCATCCCACAGCTGGCCCAGGACAGCTGATCTCATAGATCTCCCTGGGCAGGCTGAGCCCTGGGACAGGCAGAGGGGGCCATCCCACAGCTGGCCCAGGACAGGGTTTGTGCTGGGGACAAGTCTGGTGTTTCACAGATCTCACTGGGCAGGCTGAGCCGTGGAACCCCATCCGCCCAGTCCCCTGCCCTCTGAGCTTCTACAAACTGGGGGAGGGAGGGGCAGTTAACTCCACCTCTACACTATAAATATTAACAAGGGAGCATGGCTACACTGCATGCCCTGCCCCCACTGCAGCGAGGGCTTTGCAAGCTTCCACCCCTCCCTGTGCAGGATCTCAGGGGGCCCTGGTCCGCTGAGCTTTGTCATGCAGCTACAGCACAGGGCTCTGACTGGAGTGCACCCCAGCTGGCCAGGTGAGCGGAGATGCGCCAGGGGCTGCATTAGCCGCCCCCTCACACTGGGGCATGCTCCCCCCAAATTCAGGCAGAGTCTTCCATCCTTGGGCACCGGGCAGCCACATGGAGGAGACCAAGGCACCATGTGAGGATGGCGTCAGAGCCAGGGCATTTGCAGAGGCCCCCAGGCCCAGCAGCGCATGGGGCAGGTCGGTCAGGAAAACGACCCTTCAATGGCATTGAGGCGTCCAGAGCCATGGAATTGCTTGGGCTCAGTCACAGAGAGCTCTCCCCCCTTGCTGCCCCTACACCCTTCCCTGCAGTAGGGATTATATTTAGAAACATGCTCAAGCCAAAAATAAAGAGGTAAAAAGATTTCCCAGTGGTTGTTTCCACTGTCAGTCATGGTGACAGCAATGAAGCGCCTGCTCCAACATGCTGGGCAGACAGACAGACTCACACGCCTGCCCCTTGCCAGAGACCAGCCGGACACCTCTGCCCCCCGGAAGAGGTGCTGGGACACGTCCTGCTGCGGCTGCGGGGATCTACTACCCAAGAGGCACAGGGCAGCTGAGTTGCCTCCACAGCCACAGGATCTGCAAACAGTGAGGGGGTTTCTTCACCTTTTGCCTGGCCTGTGGTCTCATGGCAGCTGCCAAATGCACTAGGCACTGGTGTCTCCTCCAACGTGCACAGATGGGCCCTGACCCTGCCCTCCATTGGTCTGTGGGAGAAACCCCGGACCTTCGCCCCAGCCTTGCCCTCGTGTGGCCCTGGCTGCATGGGGAGCAGCTTTGGGCTGGACATCTGCCATAGCTGCCTGTGGTGCAGGACAAGTTCCTGGTGCAGTGTTTTGCAAGCACCAGGTAAAGGGCTTGAGCAAAATGGCTTTGCCTTGAACTCTAGCCTTGGAGCTTTCAACGTGAGTTAACCCCTAGAAGAGGAAGCGCAGTGCAGGCTCCCCCATACTGCCCAGCCACCTGCTCAGCTGTTCTGTTCAGGAGGCTACTGATTTCCAGCTGCCCTGAGAAGCTGCTGCAGAGCTAGGAACAGAGCTGAGCCATGCTGAACTTGGGGCCACCTCAGAGCCAGTCTCCAGCAGTGAAAGGGCTACAGCCCAGTGCTGTCAGTGTAGCCAGTCCCCAGCAATCAGTGCTCTTAAAGCGGGATACTGGGGCCAAATGGGTTAATCCTGGAGGGATTTTGCAGCTACAGGTAGCTGATGGGCTCAGGTAGCCTCAGGTTAACCCGCTCTCTGCCCTGGCTTTGCTCTCAAGTCAAGCACATGGCTTTTACAAACACATCCCTGGCAGAAAACGACAAGCATGGCTGTGAGCTGTATCTGGCTGTCAGGCATTGCTGTTCTGGGACCCCAGGGAGGAAGCTCCAGATGTGGGAGTGTGCAATGGGAACCGGGGAGGGCTCTGCCGTAGGGACGTGCCCAGTGCTGGGTGCCCCCATGCTAGCTTCTCACAGGTCTGGAGCAGTGCAGGGTGCTGGAGTCTCTGGGATGCCGACATCTAGGCGTGTTCCTCTCTTTTAGGATGAGCCGGTATTTGCACTCATGGGTGACTGGAACCTGCTAGGGAGGCTTCTGGAGAGTGCTCAGGAGCACTCCACGGTGGTGAGGAAGGTCTGGCTCACTGTCCTGTTCATTTTCCGTATCCTTGTCTTGGGGGCAGCTGCCGAGAAAGTCTGGGGGATGAAGAGTCGGGCTTCTCCTGCGGCACCAAGCAGGCAGGCTGCCAGAACGTCTGTTATGACGAAACCTTCCCCATCTCCCACATCTGCTTCTGGGTGCTGCAGATCATCTTCGTCTCCACCCCCAGCCTCGTCTACCTGGGCCACATCCTGCATCTGGTGTGCATGGTGGAGGAGCAGCAGTGAGAGGAGATTTGGGGGGCCCAGCAGGAACCCCTGGTGCAGCATAAACCTTCCATCAAAGATGTTGGTGGCAAAATCCACCTGCAGGGTGCCATTCTGAGGACGTATATTTGCAACATTGTCTTTAAGATGCTCTTTGAGGTGAGCTTCATTTGGGGCCAGTACGCACTGTATGGGTTCGAACTAAAGCCCCTCTACACGTGCAAACACTGGCCCTGCCCCAACACGGTCAACTGTTACATAGCCCAGCCCACCAAGACCATCTTTATCCTCTTCATGACGGGGGTGGCATGCCTGTCTCTGCTCCTCAACCTGATAGAAATGTACCACCTGAGCTTCACCAAGTGCAGGCAGAGGCTGGCAGCCGACCACTGTCGGGCACCCAACTCCAAGGCCAGCTCCAACGCTCCCAGAGAAACAAGCGACCACCACATTCCCCACTGTCCTGCACCCTACAGCCTTCCCCATGACGCTGACCCCAGCCTTCCATTGCAGCCTTACGCCAGCCAAGCTGCTCCCTCAGCAGGCAGGGACAGCTGTGCAGCACGGAGCAGCTGCGAGACAGGCAACCAGGGCCTGGTCATGGAAGAACTATTGCAGCAGGGCAGCAGGTCCAGTAAGTCCAGCACTAAGCTTAGACCCAGTGACTTGGCTGTTTAATGAGGCGGCCCAGCCCTGCACTGGCCCAGGGCTGATGGGCAGGGGAAGGGGGCTCTTGTACCAAACAAGCACCGTTACCACGAGGCTGCATCATGGGGAGCACAGCTCAGCTCAGGAGCCTGTTGTGTTTCCATGGATGCCATGTTGTCCCCACCATGGAAATACTGGGCCCATAATACAGACACGTGTCCGGGAGTCTGAGGCCTAGGCCAGACGTGCACAACTCAAGCCCTCTCCCCTCGGTGGCTCTGCAGCAGCCTTGTGGCTGTCAGGGGTAGGAGGCAGGGCGTGGGCTGGGAGCCAACGGGGGTAAATGCTCTATACTTGATAGGACGCAGGCAGGGCCTGTAGCTTTTCCTTCCCCATGTGACACTGGTGTTCCCCCTTTTCTGGGTGGAGAGCCGCCTCCGCCCTCCCCCCAGCCTGACCTCTGCTCCTGGGTAGTAACAGAGCTTAGGAAGGCCCCAGCAGACTAAGAGTAGGTGGCTGCTCAGGGCCAAGAGACCTTCCAGGCCCTAGCAAGGAGAATGGGAATGGACATAGCCTTTGCCACGCACCTGGGTCCCAGCTCGATGTGTTTTGCAGGCTACTGCTTTAACAGCCTGTCAGGGAAGATGGTGCTGCTCCGAGCAGGAAGGCCTAGGACCCACTGCCGCTGCATCCTAGCCACATGGCTCCCTCCCCAGCCCCACGCCCGAGCCGGGGTGACTCTCAAGCCATCAACACGTGTGGGAAAGCAAAGACTGCAGCTGTGATGTTCAGGTGATGTTGAGGTTTCAGCAGCAGCTACAGCTGTTGGGCTCCTGGCAAGGCTGCACTGGACCTGTATTTGGGCACCCCTTACTGTGATGTGACTGAATTTTCTCTCTTGTGAAAAGTGGAACAAGATGACATGAGCTCTGTAAAGAGCAGGCACATTGTCCCATAGCCAAGGTACAGGAGAGGGGAATTCAGTCCTAAGCTGCCTCTCTCTCTGCCCCTGCCCAGGGTATCTGCGTGCAGGGCCACACTGCAGGGGCAGGAAGGGAACTTCCTGCTGGACAGTCTTTGTGCTCTTCCTGAGAAGGATCCAGGCCCTTGCTCTGCACTGAATGGGAGCGGCCCCTCCCTGCAGCCATCAGGATTCCTGGGCTTTGCTGTGGGGACAAGGAGAGAAGGATCCAGGCTTGGGCTACATTACAAGGAAGCGACCTCTGGATTGCAGTTCTGTCTCATCCTCTGGTCGCTTGCCTTAGCCTTGGGACGGGCACGTGGGCAGGGAGATCATTGCAGGTTTTACCATGATTGCCAAGTGACACAGGGAAGGGACCACCACTGCAGCTGGAACCAAGGCTAGCTGAGGAACCTTCTTCCAAGGCCGACAGCAGCTGGAGAGACGGCGCCTGCAGGCCCCACCATTCATTTCAGCCCCCCAGCACTTGATCAAGTTCATCTCATTGCAGGGAGGCTCCGTGAACCTGGACCTAGGGCTGCTTGGCTGTCTCCTGTCCACACTCTCCTCTGGTCCCATGCAGGACTGGTCAGGTTGGAGAAGGCTGTGTTGCACACAGGGTGTCCCTCACGCCCTCAAGGGCACAGCCTGGCCACTCCCTGCTTAGCTCATAGGACATGGAGGCAGGAAGGCCATCCCTCCATCCCCCCCTAGTGCAGGCCAGGGCTGCTCCCACCACGGTTCATAGATTCTAATGCCAGAAGTGACAGGCCACCATGGCCACACAGGTTTAGGTTCTAGCTCAGGCAGAGTTAGCACGTCGACCCATGCTGGGAATTACAGCTCCTAGCTGCTGGGTAGGGTGCCCTGGCAGGTGATCCTACCCTGTCACAGACCCTGGAATGGATGGCGGGGGCAAGGATCAAGCATAACTCCCTGATGACTGAGCCCTTGAGACAGGCAAGGGGGCAGCGGCCCCAGCCTCCTCTCTGGAGCAGAGGCAGCCCCTGTTCTGCCCTTCAGTGGATTAAGGACAGCAGCTGCCGGCAGGTTTTTGGGTCTTTATTTGAAATGAATGGTTTCTAGAGACACAAGGTTAGCCTAATGCCCCATTAGCACTACAACAAGACCGGTGACTGGCTCACTCTTGACATGGAGACAGAGGGCCCCAGGCCAGGTCCCAGAACAATATATACAGACTCAACAGACAGTGCCGAGTCCCATTGACAGCTGATAAAAAAATCATAACACCAAGGGGAGGGAGCCAGAAGGGAACAGCAAAGCTGGGGCAGGAGCTGGGTGAGTGGAGAGACCCAGGCGGGCTCCACTCCCCCGTCGGCCTGCGGCCCCCCTCCACTGCTTGCAAGTTCTGGCCTGGCACGGCCCAGCAGGATTCTCAGTCTAATGCCGGCTTGGAGGAGACGGGCCCAGCAGCAGAGTCCAGGCACAGAGCTACCTCCTCCATCTGATAGTGTCAGGATAGCAACGGGGGCACAGTCCATTCTGCTGCAGCTTGAGGGGCAGGGAGGAAGGGAGGGGCCCATGCTTGTCAGCTCTGGCAGCGAGGATGCCCCTGGGCTCCCATGCCCGATGCAGAATTCAGACCTTCAATGGCCCCCAGTGGCTGTTGTGAGTGCACAATGCAGAGTGAAGCCACAGCTAATGCAGAGCTGGGGAAGGGAGATCCCAGGAGCCCCCTGGGCAGTGAGCTCTGCGCTGCTGCTGAGGAGAATGAGATGAGCCAGAGACAGCACAGCCAGGCCCCTCTGGGAACGCAGCCCTCTCCAGCCCACAAGAGTCAGCGTCTGGGAATGGTCCTGCTACCCTGGCTGGCACAGCTCCTCCCAGAGCCCTGCGTGCTGAGCATGGCTTATTTCCCCACTCCTGCTGCTTGGGCATGGAGCTGACTGTAAGTTCAGGGCCTCCTGTGCCAGCTGCTGGGCCCAGCCTGTCCCCATGGCCCCACAGCCTGGCATTCATGTTACACCAGGCAGGGGTAGACTGAGAACAGCCCTGGGGAGAGGGGACAGGCAGGGCTCATCAGGCCAGTGCCCTCTGGGGCTCTTGGCTGGGAGAGGGACTGGCTCCCTATCTCCACCCCTGGGAAGACAGGTGGGGGAAGTGGGACGCTGGCCCAGTCACGCAGAGCACAGGTACGGCCTGGGTGCCAGGGGGCTGGTGCGGGAAGGAGACGGCATGTTACTAGCATCAGGCAGGGATGTTCAGAGTCCTACACGCACTGAGCTGGACAGCGCTACCAAGTCTGCAGGGCTGGGAGCGGCATTACACCCCCATGCCATGCCATGCCACATTCACATGCCGCAACCCTGGCCAGATAGGAAGAGCAGGGGAGACGCCTTCCCAGGCCAGAGCAGACCCAGCCCAGCGGGCTCTGGGTGCCACCTGCCCATGCTCCAGCCTTGCCCTGCGCTCAGTCCATGTCCTCCTCTAGGCCGCTGCCCCGGCTGTGCTCTTCGTAGATCTCCCGGACGGCCAGGATGCGATTCAGCATGCTCTCCAGCATGCTCCTGTCCATGGGGATGACTGAGTACCAGAGAGGTGACTCTGCAATGCACGACCGCTCTGGCTGCAGGTAGAAGATGTCGTTCCGGTTCCGCAGGCTCTCTGGACTGTGGCAAGAGAGGGGCAGAGTGAACCTCAACCTAGAGGCCAGAAAGCCCTGGCCTCCTCAGCCACCCTGAGCCCACAGGGTCCTTCCCTCTTGACCTGGAACCCAGCAAGTCCTCCAGGGGCCCAGTGAGCCCTGGTGCCCCCCCATTCACCCAGGAGACAGAGAGTTCTAGAGCCCCCTGGTCTGAGGGTCTGTAAAGGAGGCACTAGCACTTAGGGCACTGCTCGTCCTCCTGCGGGGAAGGGCCCATGAGCTGGGCTTGGAACTCCACTCCCAAGGTGACCTGGGACCATGCTCATAGCAGGCAGGAGTGGGGGATCCCGACGCACCACAGCCACCTCCTCCTGCCAATCCAAGGGGAGAGAGGGACGGTGCCCACTGAGACGAGTTACTCAGCCCCAGGGCTGTGATCACAGCACTCTGGGACTTGGGGATGTGAGAAACCAACCCCTGGAGACGCGCTCTCCATGCCTCCTGCTTCACTGGCAGGACCCTGGCAGTCAGTGCTCTACACAGCTCTTTGCAAAGGCAGCACATGTCAGGGGCAGCCTCGGGCCGCTCCGCAATGTTCTTCCAGCCAGGCGAGGGACCAGACTGGGCACACAGGGCTGCAGGAGAACAGGGGACGCCCCAGCAGATGGGCGGTGGCTCCTTATCCCCGAGAGACTCACCATTTGGAGAGATAGAATTCATAGAACTTGACTGGGCACCGGAGTGGGTTCATCCTGTTCTCCCGCTGCTCCAGGATCGGCAGCTCCTCCTCTCGCTTCCGCTTCCCAGAACTGCTGTCTGCAGAGAGAGACCAAGTCAGAGCAGTGCACATGCGGGGCAGGGGCGGGGAGACAGACATGCGCAGGCCCCTACCTCGCCCTTTTTTCTGCCGGACGGGGGCGTAGTAGCGGATGCTCACCACCTTGGTGGTGCCCCGGGCTGTAGTGCACTTGCGGGACTGGCGTACCACATTGGTGAAGGACAGCTGCATGTGCTCCTCCGCAGTCTGCAGGCCGAAGAACTTGGTGTTGAAGAACATGAGGGTGTTGAGGAGGACAAAGGGGGAGTACACCCCCAGCTGCTTACACTCCCAGAGATGCTCCTCCTCCACACGGGAGAAGATCGTGTCTGCAAGCACACAGCGGAAGAAGCTGGGTCACAAGCATCTGGCATGCTGCGGGTTCCCTGGCAAGGTCTGACCTGGCAGGGAGACTGGAGGGGATGTGGCTGCCACCACCGGCCCAGCTTCAGCCATGTGTGTCAGGGGACCATCAGCCAGGGCACAGGAGTCCTCCCCTGGATCTCTCTCCCTGCCTTGGGCAGAGGGAGCTTGGCTCAGTGGCAGGACAACACCTTGCCCTGCGAAGTGCCCAGTCCAGATGGAACAGCCAGAGGAGTCATGCTTGCAGCGCTGGCGGACACCAGGCTGGGAGCTATCCCACTGTACCCTCCCTAGCCATGACCCAACCTAGGTTAACCCACCACAGCAAAACTGGTGCAAGCCAGCCGCAGACCAAACCAAGGGCCCCCCGCCTCGGTACTGAGTGTCACACACAGCTGCATGTGCTAATACAATCAGAAGGAAAGAAACAGCAGCAGGCAGGACAGGATCAGGCAACTCCCATGCAAAACCAAGGCAAACTGCTCCAGCCCAAGAGCCTCCCCTAGCAGGCAAGATGCTGGGTCAGTTAGCTCGACCGCTATCAGGGTACATGGAGACAAGGGCACCCAGCATGGGGCCCAAATGGGGGTGCCCTCTGGCTGCCAAGCACTAGGGAAAGCATGGCCCTTATGTAGGTGTCTAACCGGGGGCCGAGCGCCCTGGAATGGCTCTGTTACTGCTTGGATTATGCCAGGAAGCCAGGGAGGTCACAAACCCCCTGGCCTGGGAGTTGGGAAGGAGACAAAGATTCATAAGCCCCCTGGTCTGACACAGTGCTTCCCAAAGACTGGGGCAGGGCCTTCCCCTGCTATGGAAAGCAGCAACCTGCTCCAAAGGGGCTGGATGGAGAGTCCCCTGTTGTATCTGGACAGATAATGTGGTTTCCACAGGCACCCGCTAGCCCGGACTCAACCCTCAGTCAGCCTGAGATGCTGAATCCCAACTGCTGACAATCCCTGGCCCAGCTCTGGTGTGGTGTCCTGGGGGGAGGTTACATGAGGCTCCAAGATGCAGCAGGAGCAGTGGCCTTCCCCCTCCAGGAAGAACAGTAGGCAGGCCTGGCTCTGTGTCCTCAGGAGGATTCAAGAATCCACTTGCCTCCCATGGCAAACTTCCCCAGGAAGCATCCCGGGGGGGTGGAGGGGGCGGCAAAGTTGGCCCCTGCTTGACCAACTCCAGCCAGGCCTGAGAGCTTGACCTTAGTGGCTGCTAATAAAGGAGCATGCGGCCCTGGGACACGTACTGTTTGGTAAGAGTGTGGGCTGCCAGCCACTCAGGGACTTGTTCAGCTCCTGCACGAAGGTCAGGTAGTAAAGGTCTGTGAAGATATTCACCATCCGGTTGTTCTCCAGCAGGTACTAGAAGGGAGAGAACACATGGTCAGTGAAGGGAGAAAGCAGTGATGGGTACAGGATGAAATTGTTCTGTACTGGAAGTGTGATGCAGACGTGTATTTCACTTGGTGCGTGCCCTGGAGAATTTTGCCTAGCATTACCCATAGAAGGCAGCACTCGTGCCTCATGCTCAAAACTCCCGCCCCGGCTATCTAAGGTGGCTGCGCCCTACCCCGCCTCAGTTCCTTTGCACTGAACACCCAGAGACTGGACTCTGATGCAGAGGGGACGGAGGGTGACTTGTAGAATTCATGTCTGCATCACATCTCGAAAAGCCAGTTACAGGAAGGAACCATTTCTTCTTCTTCGAGTACATGCAGCTGTGTATTCCACTTAATGGGCTTCCAAGAGGTAATACACCCCCCTGCACACCCCAGGGAGACAGGGCTTGGAGTCTACGTACACAAGGATCACAGGACCATCTACCAAAACTTGCATCTGCCCTGGAAGATATGGTAATGGCATAATGGTTTTTAAAGGTACGTATCAACAACCCCAGAGCAGCTCTGCAAATATCCAACACAGATGTCACTGAGGAACGCAATTGATGTTGCTTGTGCTCTCATGGAATGCACTCGCACCCACTGAGGCATAGCCAAAGCTATTTCATATGCAGTCTTGAGACAGGACATTATCCATTTAGAAATCATCTGTGACAAGAGCACCTGACCCTTAATGTGATCTGCATATGACACAAACAGGTGAGGCGAGGCACAAAACGGTTTAGTTGTGTCCAGACAGAAGGCTAGACATCGTCTGACATCTAATGGATGAAGAGGCTGCTCCTCCAGAAGTGAATGCAGGTTCGGGAAGAACACAGGCAAATATCCTGCCTGGTTCAAATAAAACTGAGAAATTACTTCAGACAAAAACGCTGGGTGTGATCGTAAAGTCACTTTGTCCATGAAGAACTGCATATAAGGAGGCTCTGCCATCAGAGCCTGCCACTCACAGACTCTCCGTGTGGATATTATCGCTACCAGGAACTCAGTCTCCTGATACAAAAGCAGAAAGGAACAAGATGCCAGGGGTTTGAATGGAGGTCCCATCAAAGCTGCTAGGACCACATTACGGTCCCAAGGAGAACTGGCTCTCAGACCAGTGCATGGAGACAAAGAAGCCCTTATACGAATTTTGCCCCCATGGCACGGGAGAAGACTAATGTTCCCTGAATGAGGGGGATGAAATGCTGATATCGCTGCAAGACGCACTCTCAATGAGCTAAGCACAAGACCCAATGACTGACGGTGCCGCAAGTACTCCAAGATGTCCTAGACTGGGCTGTGAAATTCAGCCATCACACTGAAAACCATTCAATTTCACCGAATACGCCATTCTGGCAGAGGGCCTTCTATTGTTGAACAGGACCTGTTGAAGAGTGGCTGAACACCACACTTTCTCCTGGTTCAGCCATGCCATGGCATGCAGGGAGCTAATCCTGGGATGCAAGGTGCAGCCATGATTCTGAGTGAGTAGGCTGGGATAGAGAGGAAGGGGTCTGACAGTGTGAGAAGGCCAGAGAACCAGCACTGCCTCGGTCATGCTGGGGCCATGAGAATGAGTTTGGCCTGATCCACCTTCAGCTTGAGGATGACCTGTGAGAGGGTTGAGATCAGGAAAAAGAGACTGTCAGCTAAGGTGGAAAGCGTCGGACACGCAGCCTGGACTGAGGCCCCCTCTAGAACAGAACAGAACAGAACAGATGGCATTAGCACAGGTCGATCGCCAGAATGCCCCAAGCTGCAAAGATAAACCAGAGGACACATCTTCAGGAACCACTCATGACTCAGGGAAAAATTCCTGCTGAGGTGGTCTGCGAGATAATTCCACACCCTGAGCAAGTGCTCATCTATAAGAGTGATCCTCTCCTCAGTGGAAAACTGCTACTGCCTGATTGCCTCTTGGCAGAATACCCTGGAGTATGCTCCCCCTTGCCTGTTCACATAATACAACACGGTGGTATTGTTAGTATGCGAACCACTGAGCCCTGATACGGCCCCGAAAAGTGTGACAGGCATCATAGATGGCCTGAAGCTCCAGCACATTGATATGCAGTGAGGCCCCTGTTCCCACTACAGACTTTGAACTTTCAGCAACCCCAGATGCGCTCCCCAGACCATCAGGGAAGCATCTGTGACAACAGACCTGAGTTGTAAGGGCCAGACGAAGGGAAAGCCCTGACAAACATTCTCTGGAAGTGTCCACCACTGCAAGGAATCCAGGACCAGTGGAGGGAGACGGACCAATCTGTCCAAAGAGTGAAGAGTTGGATAGTAAACTGTCCCGAGAAACATTTAAAGGGGGGAAAGATGCAACCTCACAAACTGTACCAACTGCATGGAAGTGGACATGTGGCCCAAAAGCCTCAATGCACTACCCAGCTGTCATGGAGGGCTGAGACTGCAGACTGCGGTAATGGTGGCAAATTGCCTGTAAATGGCCAGTTGACAAAAATGCTCCCAAACTTGCAGAGTCTATTAGGGCCCCAAGGAATTCAATTTTCCGAGTGGGAACCAAAGTTGACTTCCTCATGTTTAGAATGAGACCCAGATGCTCAAAAATGCACAGTGTAGTGCTGACGTGAAAAAGGACTTCCTCTCTGGACCTGCCCCTCAGTAACCAGTCATCCAGGTCTGGGAAGATGTGGATTCCTTTCTTCCTGAGGTGCCATGCAGTCACCATGACCATACATTTAGTAAAAACCCGAGGGTCAGAAGAGAGGCCAAAGGGAAGCACCATATCTGGAAAATGGTGCTTCGCTATGATAAGTTGCTGCATGGAAATCAGCATCCTGAAGGTCCACAGCAGCAAACCAGTCATTCTGAGACACCATGCGGAGAACAGTTGATAGAGTGACCATTCAGAACCTCATGTACCTGATATATTTGTTGAGGCAGTGAAGGTTGAGAATGGGTTTTACCTCTCCTCCCCTTGGATTTGGGCACCAGAAAGTACTGGGAATAGAGTCCCGGACTCCGTCGTTCCAGCAGCCAGTAGAGAGAGAACCTGCATGAGGAGCAGTATCCTGTGAGAGGGGTCCCTGGAGAGGGAGAGTGGTAAGAGGGATGGAGAGGAACTGGATGGTATAGCCCAATCTGATGATCCTTAGGACCCACATGCTGGTGATCAACCTGCAAGCACTGAGAAAGTGAAGCAGCCTGTCCCCAAGTGGAGGGGATGGAGAGAAGGAAGCAATGACATGAACACTGCTCCAGACCAAGGAGTCAAAATGGGTGCTTGGGTGGCACTGGGGGAAAGCGAGTTGACTGGCCAAACCTCAGACCCGAATGCCTCCTCCTCTGGGACCTCTGCACCTTTCTGGGGTAGTCCCACTGTTTCTGGGGAGGGAAAGGCTGCCCAAGTGTGTGCTGCAGATACTGCTGCTCCTGACGACCACTCTAGTGGCATCTCTGCACTGCTGGCATATATACCCCCAAAGACCACAGGGAAGCCGTAGAGTCCTTGATGGAGTGCAGAGTCTTGGCTGTCTTGTTCAAGAAAAGCACTCGGCCATTGAAGGGCAAATCCTGTATGGCAGGGGTTCTCAAACTGGGGGTCGGTACCCCTCAGGGGGGTCACGAGATTATTACATGTGGGGTTGTGAACTGTCAACCTCCACCCCAAACCCTGCTTTGCCTCCAGAATTTATATTGGTGTTAAATATATAAAAAAGTGTTTTTAATTTGGGGGGGGGGGTCACAGAGGCTTGCTATGTGAAAGGGGTCACCAGTGAAAAAGTTTGAGAGTTACTGCTCTATGACTTGTTGCACATGGGGAGCAATGCCCAAATTCTGCAGCCAGGACGCCCTTCTCATGGTCACTGGCAAGGTCAAAAGCATCCATGACATCCAGCGTGGACTGCAATTAAGTCTTAAGCTACGAAGCAGCCTTCGGAGAGAAGTGCCCGGAATTTCTCAATGGAGGCTTCGGGCAGCTGGTCTGCAAACTTAGAGATAGCTATTTAGTTCACAAAGTCATATTTGGACAGCAGTGCCTGCTGGTTAGCAATCCGTATCTGCACGGAGGAGGAGGAGGTGTATATCTTTCTTCCCATCACATCCACCTGTTCACAGCCCTTATCCTTTGGAATGGACTTAAATCTGCCCTGCCGGTTCCTATTGTTCACCTTGGTTATGACCAGGGAATATAGGGCTGGAGAGGAATAGAAACCATCAAATCCCTGCACCAGAATGAAGTATCATTTCTCCAACACTTTGTAGTAGGCAGTACCAAAGCTGGCATTCCCAGAGCGTACTGTTCCTAGGGAGGACGACTCTTCCAGGGGCAGATAGCTAATATCCAACAACGTATAGGTATTCTCCTGCAGGAACTCCGCTTGAACACCCAGGAAAGAAGCCAGACCACACTGCAAGAGGTCCTGCTATGCCTTGAAATCCTCTGGTATTGAAAGAGAGGAAGATCCAGGCACCATGGAATCGTCCGAGACAAAGACAGAGTGGTTAACTGTGACCATGCTGGATCGTGTTCCAGGAATGATGGGCCTGGACGGGACAACTCTGGACGCTCTGCAAGGGGAAGGCTCACAGGTACCTGCGGCTATGGTGAATCAACAGTCACCACCACGGACCTGCCCAGTGATCTCACCTTAGAGCAAGATGAGGAGAGGGAACTCTGGATCGAGGATCATCCCACAGATTCCACTGAGGCCATTGGTATGGATAGGGCTCTGGTGCCAGTAGGTGTCGGGTCAGGGGACCCCATCCCAACTGCGAGACAATCCTGGTACTGATATGGCTCCATGAACTGCCCCTGATGCAGATCAGGTGATGGACAGCGAGAGGAAGATCCTGACCTGGACGCCAAGGAGTCCCGGGCTTCAAGGGATCAAGGTGGCACCTGCCCTGAGCATGTGAGCAACTAGTCTGACTCACCTATAGCCCAGAATGGAGAGGGAACTGGGGCCGACAGAGGAAACAGAATCACCAACACTGAGTATGCCTCCATAATTTCTAGTGCTGGAAGTGGTGTCAACCTCAAAACCAGCAGTAGTACCAAGGTGACTGATGGTGCCAAAGTGGAGAGCGATGAGTGCAGGCTGACAACAAGGATGCCAGAGTTGTTCCTTGTGATGAGCCTGGTCCCAGCCCCAGCCCCACTTCCACTGACTGTGGAAGGGAAACATCGGTGCGTGGTGCTGACAGACCCCCAGGTCCATCAATAGGCTATTAGCCAGAATGGGCAGGGATGGTGTCCCGAGCCTCCGTTTGCCAGAAGCTGGGAATGGACGGCAGGGGATGGGTCACTTGATGATTGCCTGTTCTGTTCATTGGCCACTGTCAGAAGGCAGATGTGACGTTGCACTCCTCCATATGTTTTATGGAAATATGTTTGTAAATGTGAATATAATGTAACTGGAATATGCTTTATGCAAAAGGTCTCTTGTAAGGTATCATTACACAGGTTATAACCTACTGAATATATCCATCCTATTTGTATGTATGTATCATTCTTGTATCTGAAACTAGAAATATGAAATATAACTCTGAAGTCCTACTGTAACTATGCAAAGTGTGGGCCATTAATAGTGGTTTAGAATATTGATGGCTCCCATTGACCAGGACAATTGATTGTAAATGGCTCTGTCTACTTGTAAGCCTTCCTGTGTTCATGTGAGTCAGGCTGGGAGGAATGAAGGCTTGGGGTCTCACAGGACATGTGACCATGTCACCTGGTACTCGAATCCATCTTTAACCTGGTGCTTTTCCATTTAGAAGGAGGGGTGGGGACCCAGAGAGACCAATGATTCCCGCCTTGTGCCAAAGCCATAAAAGGGGATGGAACAGAACAAAGGGGGCTGCAGTCATGAGAAATCCCCTAGTTACCACCTGAGCTGGAACTAACAAGAACTGTACTGGGGAAAGAATTGTGCCCAGACTAGAAAGGAATCTAGTCTGTGAAAGAAGCTTACTGGAACATATCTGAGGGTGAGATTTACCTGTAATCAGTTTCTAAATGTATTAGGCTCAGACTTATGTGTTTTGTTTTATTTTGCTTGGTGACTTACTTTGTTCTGTCTGTTATCACTTGGCACCACTTAAATCCTAATTTTTATACTTAATAAAATCACTTTTGTTTCTTAGTAAACCCAGAGTAAGTGATTAACACTGGGGGGGCAAACAGCTGTGCATATCTCTCTATCATGTTATAGAGGGTGGACAATTTATGAGTTTACCCTGTATAAGCTTTATACAGAGTAAAACAGATTTATTTGGGAACTGGGTGTCTGGGTGCTGGAAATAGGTGACTTGCTGAGTGGTTTTGGATTAAAGTCGGCAGCTTTGGGGGAGTGGACCAAACCCTGGGTCTGTGTTGCAGCAGACTAGCGTGTCTGACTCAACCAGGCAAGGTTCTGGAGTCTCAAGCTGGCAGTGGAAAATGGGCTCAGAGGTAATTCCAGCACATCAGGTGACAGTCCTAAGTCCTCTTTGTGACTGAACTCGTCACAACAGGATACTGGGCTAGACTGACCTTTGGTCTGACCCATTATGGCCATTCTTATGTTCAGTGCAGCTGCCTGCCCAGTCAATGGGCTATAAATGATGCAGCCCTGGCAAAGTCCTGGACCAAGGGAGAAGTCGGGACAGAAAAGCAGAAACAGTCAGTGCTGGCATCACCCTCATCGGTACCGGACTTAACAGATGCCACGGAGCCAAAATTGGAGACAACAGTACAGGGTCTCTGACCTTCCTGTGCAGTACCGGGGAGAGGTTGACGGAAACTGCTCCATCGCATCATTTTGGTGCACACTCCTTCTGGAGGAGGCAGATGAGTCCACACACAACCTGGAGCAGCCACGATCAGTCTTACGAGACCTCTTGCTTGGCACACTCAGCAGGGAGTGACTCCTCCATCTCTTGAGAGAGGCGCCAGCTCCAGAGTGCGAAACAGCAGCACTCTCATAACCTGAGGGCAACTTCCGATCCCATGTAGGCCTTGGTGCTGAAACAGGCCATGCGGCTTGTTGAAGCAGGGGCTGCTTCAGACCAAGATCTCTCTCTACCTAAGTCCATTTGGTGAATAATTTGTGAACTGAACACCACCCCCTGCCATTGGCTTTGTCTAAGCACAGCAAGCTCTGCATGTGGGGATCGTTGTGACGGACAATGTTTAACTGAAACTAATGCTAACACACATCAGACTAAGTGCACTAATTAACTAGACTCAACTGGAGAAAGGCACTAAGACATAGCAAGATTAGGAGCCACACAGAGCTCTGGACAGGAAGAAGGAACTGAGGGGGTAGAGGCTGCGCTGCCTGCAATAGCCAGGGGAGGGACTATCAGCATGAGGCACGAGCGCTGCCTCCTACAGGTACAGCTAGGCTAAATTCTCCAGCTCCAGTGCACTGGGCATGCACACACCTGTGTGGAATACATGGATGCACCTGACCAAGGAAGACTGCTGCAGAGACTCTTCCACAGGGTATCATATTGCCTCTATATAAATCCATGGCACGCCCACACCTTGAACACTGCATGCAGATGTGATCGCCCCATCTCACAAAAGATATATTGGAATTGGAAACGGTTCAGAAAAGAGCAACAGAAATGATTGGGGTACGGAACGGCTTCCGTATGAGGAGAGATTAGTAAGACTGGGACTTTTCAGCTTGGAAGAGACGACTAAGGGGGGATATGATAGAGTTGTATAAAATCATGAGTGGTGTGGAGAAAGTAAATAAGGAAGTGCTGTTTACTCCTTCTCATAACACACAAACTAGGGGTCAACAAATGAAATTAATAGGCAGCAGGTTTAAAACAAACAAAAGGAAGTATTTTTTCACACAATGTACAGTCAACCTGTGGAACTCCTTGCCAGAGGATGTTATGAAGACTAAGATTATAACAGAATTCAAAAAAGAACTAGATAAGTTCATGGAGGATAGGTCTATCAATGGCTATTAGCCAGGATGGGCAGGGATGGTGTCCCTAGCCTCTGTTTGCCAGAAGCTGGGAATGGGCGGCAGGGGATGGATCACTTCATGATTCCCTGCTCTGTTCATTCCCTCTGGAGCACCTGGCATTGGCCACTGTTGGAAGACACGATACTGGGCAAGATGGACCTTTGGTCTGACCCAGTATGGCCATTCTTATACAGCAAAATTAATAGACAGCAGGTTTAAAACAAACATAAGGAAGTACTTCTTCACTCAAAGCACAGCCACCCTGTGGAACTCATTGCCAGCGGATGTTGTGAAGGCCAAGAGCATAACTGGGTTCATAAAAGAATTAGCTAAGTTCATGGAGGACAGGTCCATCAGTGGCTATTAGCTAAGATGGTCAGGGATGCAACCCCATGATCTGGCTGTCCCTCTGCCTGGCAGAAGCTGGGTTTGGGACAGGGAATGGATCACATAATTGCCCTGTTCTGTTCATTCCCTCTGAAGCATCTGGCACTGGCCACTGTCAGAGACAGGATACAGGGCTAGATGGACCTTTAGTCTGACCCAGCCTGGCTGTTCTTAGTACTGGTCAGAACGCACACTGCAGAATTAGAGGGAATTCAGAGAAAGGTGAGGAGAGTTAGAGGCCTGGAAAAAAAGACCTGAAGAGAAAGCCCCCAGCGCGATCCTCACACAGCCAGAACACAAAGAGTTGCTAGTTACTAGGGGTCATGGGTGGAGCAGGCCAGGGAAGCCCCCTGCCCCTGCGTACAGGTTTGGGTGGGGAGGGTGTGAGGCCCAGGAAAGAGCCTACTGGTACTGGGGTGAGGGAGGGGTGCAAGACATGCCCACGCTTTCCTATTGCCTGGCGTCGGGGTGGAGCACATGAGGCCAAGGGAGCCCCCCTACCTGCTGGATGCCGAGGCAGAGGTAATAGATGCTGTCTGGCTCATAGCGCTCGCCGTTGGGCCGTGTTATCTCCTTGACGAACTGGGCAAGACCATAGTTGAGCTCAGCAGCCGTGCAGGCCAGGATATCCTCTTTGATACGCATGGGCTTAGCTGCAGAGACAGAAGCAGATCAACCTCAGGCAAGAGCTCTTGGGGGGTTTGAGTGCTCAGTGCTGAGAAAGGAGCCTGGCTGCTGGCGTCGAGGACAGGTCCCTGGGGCTCGCTGGACTCAGGAGCTCTTTGGACAGGCTTCCCAGGCCCACTGGTGCTGCAACCCCTCCCCAGCAATCCCTGGGGCAGAGGTAACACTTACGCCCAAAGCGCAGCTCCTCTCCCTTGCTGGACTCCCCGCCAGCGTACTTTGTCTGCACCCAGCATTTCCAGGCATTCACCCCATACGAATAATTCAGTCCTGTGCAGCTCGGCTGGCTGCTTATGGAGTCCCGGGAGCAGCTTTCAGAGAGCATCAGACGCTTCTGACCCTGCAGAGAAGTTCACCATAAGGCTGGGAATGCCAGAGCACATGGGTGCAGAGGCAGGTGTTACTGACAGTCCCAAACAATCCCAGAATGCCTACAGACTCATAGAAAGGTAGGACTGGAAGGCCTCTCCAGAACACCCACAACAGTAATGGTTGGGGAATCACCTGTGAGACCAGGTTCAGATGCCTTGTTAGCATGTTTGGCATATAGGAGCACCCCATCATCACAGGATGTCACAACAGACAGGTGCAGGCACTGCTGGGGCAAAGGACCAAAACCTGCTACCAATGAGGGCAGACCGGGGGCAGCCATGGAGCTATCACCAAAAGGAGACGGCCAACCATCAGACCAGCCCTCTCCCACGCCGCAGGAGCTGCAATGATGGCACTAATTCAACATGTTAACAGAGGTTGTGAACTCCCATAGCAAAGCCAACAAAGCCTAGAAGCTCTGAGGGCCAAAGCTCTCCGGGTCAGGGATATCAGTGATATGCTCAGCTGAGCATTTGATCTTCATATGACATTCCCAAGGTTTGTTTAGTGCCCACAAAGCTCTGAGAGCAGTACAGACACAGCGACGGACAGTCCTTCACCCTCTAACAGGCTGACTATTATGTTCAATTGAACTCAGGGTCCCTCTACAATTAGAGCCGAGTAGCCTGGCTCCTTCAGAAGGAAAATCTACATCACGAGGGCTCCTAGCTGGACACAGAATCATAGAATCAAAGGACTGGAAGGGACCTCGAGAGGTCATCTAGTCCAGTCCCCTGCACTCATGGCAGGACTAAGTATTATCCAGAACATCCCTGACAGGTGTTTGTCTAACCTGCTCTTAAAAATTTCCAATGATGGAGATTCCACAACTTCCCTAGGCAATTTATTCCAGTGCTTAACCACCCTGACAGTTAGCAAGTTTTTCCTAATGTCCAACCTAAACCTCCCTTGCTGCAATTTAAGCCCATTGCTTCTTGTGCTATCCTCAGAGGTTACGAACAATTTACCTCCCTTCTCCTTGTAACAACCTTTTATGTATTGAAAACTGTTACCCTCTCAGTCTTCTCTTTTCCAGACTAAATAAGCTCCGTTTTTTCAATCTTCCCTCATAGGTCATGTTTTCTAGGCATTTAATCTTTTCTGTTGCTCTACTCTGGACTTTCTCCAATTTGTCCACATCTTTCCTGAAATGTGGCACCCAGAGCAGGACACAATACTCCAGTTGAGGCCTAATCAGCGCAGAGTAGAGTGGAAGGATTATTTCTCCTGTCTTGTTTACAACACTCCTGCTAACACATCCCAGAATGTTTGCTTTTTTTGCAACAACGTTACACTGCTGACTCATATTTAGCTTGTGATCCACATGACCCTCAGACCCCTTTCTGCAGTGCTCCTTCCTAGGCAGTCATTTCTCATTTTTTATGTGTGCAACTGACTGTTCCTTCCTACGTGGAGCACTTTGCATTTGTCCTTATTGAATTTCATCCTATTTACTTTAGACCATTTCTCCAGTTTGTCCAGATCGTTTTGAATGTTAATCCTGTCCTCCAAAGCACTTGCAATCCCTCCCAGCTTGGTATCATCCGCAAACTTTATAAGTGTACTCACTATACTGTTATCTAAATCACTGATGAAGATATTGAACAGAACCAGACCCAGAACTGATCCCTGCGGGACCCCACTCGTTATGCCCTTTGAGCATTTTTGCGAACCACTAATAACTACTCTCTGGGAATTCTTTTCTAACCAGTTCTGCACCCATCTTATAGTTGCTCCATCTAAGTTGCATCCAAGGAGAGAACCTGGCATCCAGGCTGCAGTCCACTCAGTGACAAAGCACCCTTGCACAGCCCACCACCTGTCCCCCCCACAGCCCGAACTGAGACCAGAACCCCACAGGGTTCAGCAGGCAATGTTCACCAGCTGCCCTGGGCCACTGCAGCCCTGCATATGCACATGCAGCGCTCACCTTCCGGATGGTGCGAGGGAGGTCTGGATCTGTGGATACATCATCTGGCCCCACCAGGCCACAGTCAAAGAGGAAATCCACACTGGGGTTAATGTCCAGAGGGTCTGACGGGAAACAAGGCAGCACAGGAGGGTTCAGGGGTATGGGATTTCGCCAGCCACGCCATCCCCCCAAAGGGACAGAGCCAGCCGGGCTAATGTGGGCATTACCCAGGGATCCCCCCAGGGAGATCTCCTAGCCCCAGTCAATGGCAGGCAGCAGCACTGACAGCACCAAGCAATAGTGCAGGGGTAGGCAATCTATGGCACGTGTGCCAAAGGTGGCACACAAGCTGATTTTCAGTGGCACTCACACTGCCCAGGGTCCTGGCCACTGGTCTGGGGAGCTCTGCATTTTAATGTAATTTTAAATGAAGTTTCTTAAACATTTTAAAAACCTTATTTACTTTACATACAACAATAGTTTAGTTATATATTATAGACCTATAGAAAGAGATCTTTTAAAAATATTAAAATGTATTACTGGCACGCGAAACCTTAAATTAGAGTGAATAAATGAAGACACGGCACACCACTTCTGAAAGGTTGCCGACCCCTGCCATAGTGCATGATAACATCTGGGCCTCTGAAAATATTCAGCAAACTACCCTCTTGAGGGGGGTTCCCCAAAGGCACCTCTCGAGCCCCTGCTGTGCCATGGTCCCAAATGGTCTCCCTCTTCCAATGCTGCGGCCAGGCCATGCCCTGCTGTACATAGGGCTTGTAGGCATGCTCCCTCAGTCCCATGGCACTTGGCTCTTTGGAGTCTCTCACTCCTTGACAGTGAGGGGCCTGCTAAGTACTCCAGGGATCTCTGACCCACACCTACGAGCCAATAAGCCAGGAGCGAGCAGATGCCTGAGAACAGCCCCCGTCTCTGCTGCTCTGTCCAGTAGGTCACAGTCCCAGGTCACCCCAGAAGGGGCCACCTTGGCTGCCATGCTGCGTTCTTCCTGACTGAGGGAAGATGCCCTGCGCACTGGGGGAGGGGAGTGGGGAGCATCATCACAGCTGCCTGGCTGCTGGTTTGCAATGGGACATGCCAAGAGGCAGGCTCTAGCCGTCCATCCTGCACCCTGCGGCTTTGCAGAGGAGTTACTGCTTCCAAGGCTTTCCTGTCCCTCTGGGCACCTGGGAGCTGGGTTAGAACCCCTTGTGGAGTTGTCTGCTCTATTTCCTGCCCATCCTTCTGGCCTCAGCACATTGGATCACTCTGCTGTTTATTCAGCCAGATCCCTGGAGCAAAGGACAGACCTAACCCATTCCCTGACGGACGCCTCGTCCAGCTCAGCGGTCACTTGGCACTAGCCTTCAGCCAAGCCCTATTTAGGGGACACTGCCACAACCCAGAGCAGCCAAGCTCACTTTGAGACACACTACAGCTGAGGCAGGAATCTTCAAGGGATGTGGCACAGTTCCACCCCACTTCGTTCCTGGCCTCACCTTTCTGCAGGTTTTGCTGCTAACCTCATCTGCACCTCCCTGGCATTACTCCTTATGCCATGCAGTGTGTCTCTCCCACGCTCTGCCCTTTACAGACTGCACCAGTGACCCTGACTTGTCAGGGCCCAGGGTCACTGCTGAGCCTCACTGGCTTCCCTGCAATTGTGCAGAGACACTTCAGCATGTTCCCTGCCCTCTTGGTCTCTCCTCATACTCATATTGGAGGGACCAGCTTCACCCCCCAAACATATCAGCCCCTTCTGCCTCCAGCTGCCACTGGCCCTGTGTGCCCAGCTGGCCATTTGTTCTTTGACAAGGAACAGTTTCTCTGTAAATGCTGTCTGAGCAGCAGGGTCCCCAGGACAGTCTGAATGCATCCCTGTGCCACATTCAGCCTGCTCTTACTTTTGGGGAAGTCGGCCTCCAGGTCCTGGCCAGGCTCATCCAAGACATTTGCCATCTTGACAGCCATGGCTAACACATCATCTCTCGCTGGCCCAAACAGGTCACAGTCCTCCAGGAGACCCTCCGCGCTCTGGTTACTCACCAGATCTGCGGACACAAGAGCAGCTCAGGATACTCACGCTCCAAATTAGCCTCCCCCACCCCCTCCAACTGGAAACAGACATAATGGTTAAATGACACTTGCAGAATTAAACACACTCTTAGGCTGAGGCTCTGTGTTGAAGTGCAGCTGACCTCCCTAAAGCCACGCTGCAGAGCCTTCTCCAGTGCTTGGAGTGGCCCTATGGCCTCTCCAGGAGACCAAGTCAGAGGCTGCAAAGTAGGACTCAAGAAACCTCTCAGGTGACTGCTTGGGAAATGCTTACTCTGTGTGCAGTGCTGCACACCCACAGCCCACGAGGGACAGGGACTTGCACTCCTGCCAGGAGCTCCATTTTAAAATAAATCATTTGGAAGTGAACCCAGGGTGGTTGAGGCACATGTGTAGTACTCCCATCCCCTCCAGACAGGGCTGCAGGCACAGTTCTCTGCCAGAAACACAGCTCTTCAGGTGCCTTCTCAGTGGCATCCATCTTAGTGGTGGTGCTCCCTACAGTTAGCAACCCCCACCCCCCAGGCTGTGCAGAAGTTGGAGCACGGACAGAAGGGCTGGCTTTTGTAGCAGCTGAGCCCAGGCCAGCTCCTGAGAGGGGCTCCAGTACAGGGAATGGCGGTGAAACCTACCACACAGGTCTGAGGATGCCTTGTCCAGTTCCTCAGCTTCTGCGATCATCTCGGCCATGGCCAGGATGTCAGCCTCCAGGGGGTTGGAAGGGATCTTCACCTTCAGCTCCTCAATGGTCTCCACTATCTTATCTGTGCTCTCCAGTGTGGTGGGCAGGAACATTGGCACAGGCACCTATCAGTCAGCAGGACAACAGGCAGAGATCAGAGCGAAACACAGCCTCCACTTTGGGGTCTGCACCCAACAGCAAACTCTGGCTCTGCCAAGTGCACCCAAAGTCAGGAGGGAGGAAGGAAGCGGGGCTCAGAGAGGCCCGTGCAGAAGAGGAAATTCAGGGGAAAGGGAGCATGAGCAAATGGGTGTGTTGCTTACCGGGACAGGCATGGAGAAAGGCACGGGTACTTTCTGGCAGTACATATGCATAGGCACAGGCACAAAGATCGGGACGGGGATCGGCAACACAATCACCTGTGGCTTCCAGTCTGCCTCTGGCACAGAACAAAGGGCATGTCAGCGCCTTCTGCTGGCTGGGATGGGGACCAGTCTCTCTCTTGCACCCCACCTTGGTTCTATTCCTTACAGCACCCCCTGCTGGCTGTAAGTCTCTGACTCTCCTCCATATGCTGACACACACTGCAGCGCTACCGGGTCCTGCATGCACATCCAGACATGAGCTCCCTGAACTCACAGGCAAATCCTGTGTGATGGGGTATTGCTGCAAACCCTCCTCTCCTAGAGAGCCGATGGCCAGGACACATCTTACAGTGCTAATGGCATTTAGATTGCGGACTCCTCCAAGAAGGGAATGCCACAAGCACAGACCTCTTCGGCAGTCTGTGTGGGTCCTGTTGGCAGGCTGGCTCGGATGCTGCTGCTGCCCAGAGCCTGCATGGAGTTAGCTTGCCCACCCCGCCCCCAAATGAGACCGGCTCTCTGGAGTGACATGCAAGTATCCGTCAGAGTTGAAAATCCCACTTGGCCCTAGGGAGAAGGCACAGTCCCCTCATGCCTACTGTTGGGATGGATGCAGCACCAGCAGGGGCTAAGCAGTGGGGATTGCTGGGGAGGTGGCCAGTTAGCAAGCAAGAGGTGCAGAATTTCCTGGCTTTCCAAAGGAAGGGGTGGGGAGGTTGCAGGGACAAGTGGCACAGGTGCTATTCAGAGTAAGCTAGAATGAAGACTGGGCCAACTTGCTCTGCTCTCAGCAGGGGCAGACCACTTCTCTTTGGCTGGCACCTACTGGTGAGTTCGCTTCCCTCCTCTTCCAGGCTTTCAGCACAGAAGTTATAACCACTCCCACTCCCCTCTCCATTTGGTGCTGGGCGTTCAGTGAGTTCACACACACTCAGTCAGGAACTTGTCCCAATAGCCCCTGCAGTCCCAGGAAGACACAGCACATGCTCTTACCTGTCTGACATCCCTTGGACTTCACTTCTATCTTGCAGGACACGCCCCGGTTCTGCATCAATGGCTTGCACATAGCAGCCTTGTTCTTCCGAGGCGTGGCGGGAACTGGTGGCGGTGGGGGGGCTGGGGACATCTGGGCTGAGGAGGCCTTTGCAGACACCTGTCGAAATCCAGAAAGGGACAAGTCTGTGTCCTGTGCTGGCAAACACCCCCTCCTCCAACAACCCACATGGCCAGGGCCCTTCTCCCTCAAGCTGCTGCTGGTGGTACCTCCAGCTGCCACCATCTCAGGCAGTACCTGCAGACCCCCAGGTACCCACCCGAGCATCATTCACTGTTCTCAACTCAAACACTCAGCAGGTGCTTGTACCTACGGACACACCCCATGACAGGGAGCCGGGCCTGGGTGCAGACCTGGCCAAAGGAGCGGCGAGCTCAGAGTCGGTGACCGATGAGCCCCAATTAGCAGGGATCATACACCCATCAGTCCCACCCTAAGGAGCAGGGAAGGAATTTGGTCTTTTCAGGGTCCCAGGCTTTCACAAGTGAAATGAACAGCCACAAGCTGGGGAGAAAACAGGGTGAGGGCATGCGTCAGACAGCGCTGGGAACCACTCCTAGCTCTGCACTGATGTGCCCTCCCATGGCGTTTATCTGCTCTCCTAGGGCCAGTCAGCCACTGCCACTTGCCCACGCAACCGTACTGCCCTCCCCACAGGCTGGGTCCCTGCAGCACACCTCAGGGTCCTCTGCCCATGCACAGAGATGCTGCCCCAGCCTCAGATGGGGCCCGTGTCACCCTGGAAACACTGGCCAGGTCCTAGAATTTGTTACCAACTCAAGAAGTCCCCCTTTGGGGCAAGGGCAGCCCAAGGGCCTCTCCCAATGTGTTCCCCCTCAGGCCTCACCATATTAGTCTCTGCTTTCTGTGGGGAAGAGCCAGGAGGTTTGGGCTCGGGAGTCTGACCTGCAAGGGAAAGAGAAGAACCATGAGCACGTGCTGCATTCTTGCTCGCCTGCGCTCTCAGGCTGGCGGGTCCCACTGGTGGGCCTGGACATGGCAGCAGCCACTGGCCAGAAGAGCAGGGACTGACATGCTCTCTTCTCACTAGATCAGGGCCAGTCCTGGACCATACTTGCCAATGTTTCTAGCCCAATGAGGTCACAAGATACTGGACCTTAAAAATCACATCATCGTCTCCACTGTTATCTTGCTTTCCCCAGCACTCCATCACAGCTGTCAGCACTGGCCTGCACCTACTCATCCCCATCATGGCAGGTAGGCAGCGGATTCCAGATTTTTATTCCCCGCTTCACCACTGACCTGCTGCATAGCCTTAGCTGAACCACTTCCCCTCCCTGTGCCTCAGTCTCCCCACTGTAAACCAGGGTATCTCCTTTGCAAAGTGCTTTGGGATCCGCAGGAGGAAGGTGGCAGAGAAGGTCAAATGATTAACAATACTGCCAAAATCTGCTCCGCTGTGCCCCCCAGGAGCGAGGATGGCATAGCCAAGAGCACTCTGGAGACAGATGACCTGACTCAGGGATTCTGTCTGGCAGAGGTAATAGCAGACCAGGTCAGGAAACCAGCCAACCAGCTACTAAGCATAGAGATGAATGGTCTCCCCAGGTCTCTCTCAGGAGTAGTTTGTTGTTAGCTCCTTCACCCACATCTGCCAGCGTGTCCAGAATTACGCAGCAGGCATCAGATTGTGAGCACCGGTGGGCAGGGACGGCCGTACACAGTACTAACGAAGATGGAGCAACAATGGCATGCTCAGCTCTCCGTGCAGGCTTCAGCAGAGCCTCAACATGCTAAGGAGAAGGAGTCACAGAGGCACCTGTCCCCCACAGTGCACTCCTCCCTGAGCAGAGCAAGCTGCCCATGGGCCAGCCCTGTCAGGCAACAGAAGGGGTCATGGGATCAGCCCTTCTTGAGTGCCTGACCCACACAGATCTTCTGTCTCTGTAGGAAAAACAGACAGCTGATGGGGAAATCCGAGCACAGCCCACTTGATGATTCCAGCTGGGGGGCTGCAGGAAGTCCTTCCCCGAGAATACTGCTGCAGGGCTGGAAAGGGTCTCCAGCTGCAGAACCTACAGATCTCGTGGGGGACCTCCCACCTCTCGGCAGACAGGCAGCCAGCCCAGAAAGAATGGAGCCCATAACGTGCCTGTCTCCAAGAGAGCATGGCTCTCAGTGGGGAAGGCCAGAGCTGGGGGGCATGAGCTAGGCTGGGTGACAGGCATCTCTGCAGAGGAGCAGTCAGAGGCCTAGAGCAGCACCCCGCCTGGCCAAGAAGAAAGGACTCTCTGCATGAGGGGATGGGAGCCTAGAAAGTCCCTCACAGAGCCCCACAAGCTAAGTGACCAATCCCCCATCTTCTGGGTCAGGTGCTCCTCTGAGGCACCCTGCCTGGTTCTTGGGTTCTTCCTGCCATCAGGTCAGACCCCTCAAAGCCCCCATTTGGGAAGATTGCCATTCTGCATAGGAATGTCTGGCCAGCCCAAGAGGGATGGAGTGCAGTAGGGCCTGCTGGAGAGCCAGTCCTTCCCAGTGAGAGACTGTCCACAGCTCTGGGACACAGGTCTCCCCAAAACCAGCCCGAGGCTCTGGTGCTCACACACAGAAACTTAGTCTAAAGAAGGGCAGTGGCAACCTACAATTCGCTAAGCAGTTCCAGTGGCACTATCTTTCCAGAAGCAGCCACAGGGTCAAAGGGATGCAGAGCTCCGGAAAGCCACGAGGCACAAGAGCCTGAAGAATGAGCAGCCAGCGGCTGTGCTTGGGACGGAAGGCTCCAGGTCTGTCCCAGGCACAGACACTGGTTTCTTACCACTCGTGGCCCTCCAGAGTTCTTCATCTCTTTGATAAGTCTGCTCAATGGTCTGTGAGGGGATGTTGGATGGGATGGGAGCTGAGTTACTGCAGAGAATTCTTTCCTGGGTGCTGGCTGGTGAGTCTTGCCCACATGCTCAGGGTTTAGCTAATCGCCATATTTGAGGTCAGGAAGGAATTTTCCTCCAGGGCGGATTGGCAGGGGCCCTGGAGGTTTTTCGCCTTCCTCTGCAGCGTGGGGCATGGGTCACTTGCTGGTGGATTCTCTGCAGCTTGAGGTCTTCAAACCACAGTTTTGAGGACTTCAATAACTCAGTCATGGGTTAGGGGTTGTTATAAAAGTGGATGAGTAGGGTTCTGTGGCCTGCTTTGTGCAGGAGGTCAGACTAGATGATCATATTGGTCCCTTCTGACCTACGAGTCTATGAGTCTATGAGACCCTGCGGCTGCTTCTGGAGAGATGGTGCCATCTCCTTTGTGCTGTCACCTGAACCACCCAGAGCACTGCTGATAGGAAATGCTTTTCCTGGTTTGGGCTGCTGGAGCTGAACCTGTACAGGGCCCAAACAGAATACACATCCCTGCAAGAGGAGCTCTTTCCTGCTGTCTCTCTGTGCTCTGGCAGGTCACTCGAACCCATCAGTTCTGGGACAGGCATATCACCCTCCAAACCTGGGATCTCCGGGGGAATCCTGCTGCAGACCTGAACTCCATGGGCTGTCGATCGGAATCTAGTTAGTTACTACACACAGGTGGCTTCTAACCTATCCATTTCCTGAGACCTAGCACCTGCCCAGCTCATCTTGGGGATCGGGGTGGCATACAGCAGTAAGATCCTTCAAGCCTTTCACTTCCCATGTATGTACTGCTCTGTGCTGAGAAAACATCCTTGTAAAGTCCCAGCCTCTCTTCAGGAGGCTCCATGCCTGTTCTTGGGCTCACATACAAATGGCACTGCCATCAAAGGTGGGCAGTACTGGGCGTATTTCAGATGAGCCACCTATTCATCACTTTCAAAGGGGATAAAGAAGATCAGCAACATGGATAGATGGGCTGGCTGATTACTGGGCTTAGGGGGAGAAGGGGAGTCTTACAGAACCCTTGCAGCCTGCGCTGCAGAAGCAATGGCCACACGTGTGAACCAGGTCCTTCCCTAGGGCCCAGAGGCACAAATGGCTTCCTTGCCCAGGCGGCTCTTGTGTGAGTGCTCCAGAGGGCAGCGTTAGAGGCCCCTCAAGAGTATGCACAACCTCAAGGGCAAGGAAGGAGGTGGTGGAGTTGCAGTGCCTTCAGCTGTGGAGGAGTCCACGTTACCAGCTATGGACAGTGCAGCTATCGGCTTCCCCTGTGGCTAGGTGAGATCAGAGCATGGCAGAGACAACACTGCTGAACTGGGAAATGGCAGGGGTAGCACTCGTCCTCTGTCAGGAGAGCATGACACATCTTGCCTGGCTGGATTCTCAGCTCCCAGATGTCTCAATACCACGAGGGGCCAACAGTGCTTTATCCAGGTAGCCACAAGTTCCGGGCCCCTGGGGTCGCCAGGGTGGGTCATTCCAGCACACAGGCCCTCCTGCCCCCTTCCGATGTGCAGGGCCTTGCCCTTGCTACTGGCCTTTGCTGCTCCAACATGCTTTTGGTGAAGTGACCCCTAGAAAGCGATCAGGAGCTTCACTGGCTACAGAAAAGGCTGCCACTTATTGAGCGCTGTTTCTCACCAGGAGTACACGGAACAGCTCTGCTGTTAGCTGCCCTGCCATCCATCTGGTTTATGGTGCTGGTCCATTCCTGTCCCCTTCACCTGGCAACAGAGCCTGGAGACTAGGGGCAGAGCCCTGGTCTCTGGAATGTATTCCCTCACCTTGGTGCAGGTGAGCCAGGGATTTTCTTAGTGAGGAATATTTGCTCTTCTAAGGGTGTAGTGCTTGTGGCAGCAGGCTCAGGGTTTGGCAAAAGTTGATGCTGGGTCCATCTGAAGTTCAAGTCATTTGAGCTCCCAGTGTTACAAAAGCACCACATGTCCTTGGCAGCTTGCAAGCCTAAATCAAATCAAGTGAGTAACAAGGGGGAGGTCCTGACCCCAACAACAGCCAAGCAGAGCAAGGCTATGTCTGTGTGCCCAGGATGGGGTTAGCTGTGTCCCCTCATGGTACCGATCGCCACCTGCCATCCAGGGACATCCCAAGGCACTTTGCAATGTCTTACCACTGATTTACACAAGTTAACTACAGGAAACGGGGCAACAGGCAGACAGAATTCAACCTCCAACTGGAACTCCTGGAACACAGCACAGGATTGTCCAGGACACTGGGGTTAGCAACCCCAGCACTACTCACAACTGCCTGGGATTGCAGACAAGCAGAGACACTTCCATGTCATGTCTCATTAAAAGAGCAGCACAGCACCCTCTACTGTCCTACTCCATTACTGGTTCAGTTCTGACTGAGGGAAAAGCCCCACCGACAGCATCACCAGCACCACTTCCTGCAGCACCCTGGGTGTTCCTTGAAGGTCTCCCATCCAAGCACTGACCTGGCCCAATCCTGCTTAGTTTATGAGATCTGAGGAGGTCACAGCTCAGAGGTGGTGTGGGGCTGGAGGTGGATTATCAAGTCAATCCACGCTGTCCCCTAACCCTTTAAATCAAGCTCCCAGCTGGCAACTTGAGGAAAGAGGCTGGAGTCGCCCGTTAAAAACCTGAGCATCCTCGCTAAGAGTGAGAGCTACAGGCAGCATGCTGGCGCCGGCTCCTCCCATCTGGGCCCTGTGTGTCATAGAACCATAGATGTCAGAGATGGAGAAGCCCCAGTAGGTCCCACTCAGTCCATCCCCCCAGGGGCCAGTGCAGGATTGTTCCCTAGTGTCTCGTCCAGTCCCAGCACTGGAGCTTCCAGTTCTCCCTGTCTCTCTCAGGCTGAGATCTGCTGGGCTTCCTCCCTCCTCCCTACTCACTGTTCAGCAGGCTCTCGGGCCCCTTCTGCGTGTCCAGGTTGGGCTGGTTCTGTTGATTGTAAAACCTCAGCAGACACTGCTGGTTGCAGAAGTGTTTGATTTGCCCCCGCCAGTGGATGGTTTCCAGCAGCTTCCCCTGACGCTTGCAGGCATGGCACCGAGCTGCCTAAAGCCCCAAGTGGTAGGAGACACAAACAACCAAGTAACTAACCACATGCACTCTGCATGCAGAGAAAGAGGAACACTTGGTAATTTGCTGTGAACTTCCCCACAGAAGTGCCCTGTCAGCAACAGCAGTGCAAGCTTCTCCACACCACCACTAGTGGTGGACTCCCACAGTACAAACCTCCTCAGAGTAGTGCTCTGGCAGGATCAGCTGTGGGCTTCCCCACAGCAGTGTCCCATCATTGCTAGCTGGGGACTCCAGCAACGGAAGCTCCCCACAACAGAGCCAGCTGGGGACTCCAGCAGGGCCAGCTCCCCACAGTAGGATCCAGTTCTCTGTATCAGTGCCCACAACCGCAATTCAGTGCAAGGCTGTCAATGCCGATACTGACCTTGAAGTACCATAGCAAGTATTTGCTCTTGCAGTCTTCACTACAGAAGTCCCAAGTGCTGCCCTCCAGCTGCTCGGTGACTGCCCGCTGGCAGGTCTGGGAACAGTAGGTGCAGGTGATGCAGCACAGACCCAGGTTCTTGGTAAAATCCTGTTTGTAAAGAAGCACACACCCTGCGGAGAAACAATAGGAGTGAAACCTTCCCAGGATGCACTGGGGGACTCCCTGACCTGAACAAGACCAGAAGCCAGGTGTGTGGAGACACAACAGAGCACAACATTGTCGGGAACAATCCTGCACTGGCCCTGGGGCTGGAACAACATGGGACCTCTGCGGATTTGCCATCTCTCACCTCTTTGCTCCTAGGAAGAGCCTGACTTCAAACAAACGCCTCCAGCCTCCTGTGTGCAGAAACTTGCCAGCCAGGACAAGGTCAGGCCAGACCAGCCCAGGTGCAGGAGTGCAGATGTGTGATGACAGGAGGTGCGGAGCTGCCACCTGCTGTCTCCCCCAACCCTCAGACAGAGAAAAGCAATGAGACAGCCCTCCCCAAGCTGACACTGAATGGCAACGCCTCTTCCCAGGTGCTGGCTGCCAATACTCCACCCCTGAATCAGCCTCCCTGCACTACAAGGGAAGGCCTTTGCCATGGCATGACAGACCTCCCTCCATTCCACTACAAGGTCTCTCCTTTCCCCAAGCCACAGGGTCGGCAGCAGGCACCTTCCTCTCCCATGCTTCCTCCATATACCTTCGCTGCAGAAGTTCTTCTCCACCCCAGAGAAGCGGATCTTCTCGTGCAGCAGCTTCTCTTGCTTGCAGTGCTCACACTGGGACACCACCCCACGCAGCCGCTTGAAGTCCTCGCAGCAGTCCTTACAGCAGAACTGGTACACTTTATCCTGCCAAAGAGACCGCTGCCTGGGTCAGCCTGGCTGGACAAACCTAGGCTGGCTAGGAAAGCAGGAGCGGAATCATAGCGCTGCGCAGACAGAGTCACAATGTCCCCAGTGTAGGAACTAGGGCAAGAGGGAATCACCCCACACCCAGCCCAACCTGTACCCTGAACACCAGGAGAATGTCTTTCATAGCCACCCCCATAGGGCTAAGGCTGCCAGCTAATCTGGTCGAGAACAGGCTGACCTGGGCTCTGCCACTGTCCAAGGGTGGCTCCACTCCTGCCCCTCCTGCTCCCTCTTCAGAGCAGGGAAAGGAACCTGAGGAGGTGCCGCAAACCCTTTGGTTTGGGCCTCAGCCCCATGTACCCAGGGCCCAAGACTCTGCTGTCCCTTCTCACCTGCCAGTCCAGAATCTCTGGCTTCCCACTGAAGAGATTGTGACAGTAATGACAGTTTAGGTGGATCCCCCCCTCGGGGCTGGTGCGCTGCAGGGAGAAAGGGAGAAAGTTAAAGGAGAAAGGGCATGTGGGGGACAGATGTACCCACCGTGCCCACCAGCTGAAGCATTCCTGCCCAGTCCCACCACACTCATTGGCCAATGTATCCCCACCCACCTCTGCCTGCCAGCACATTCTAAGGTCACTGAGCTTAAGGTCAGAAGGGGACCATTAGAGCATCTAGTCTGACCTCCTGATGGTGACAGGCCCTTACATTCCACTCAGTTCCCCTTGTATTGAGCCTAGAACATGGGGTTATGTTGAAAGCAGATCTTCCAGAAAGGCATCCAGCCCTCATGTACAGACCTCAAGAGACAGAGAATCCACCACTTCCTGGGGAGTTTGTGCTGACGGCTAATCACCCTCTCTGAAACGTTGGTGCTTTATTTCTCTAGCTTTGGCTGCCAGACACTGGTTCTTGCTCTGCCTTTCTCTCCTAAATTAAAGAGCCACAGAGTGCCCCGTATTTTCTCCCCACAAAGGTGTTCAGACACTGTGATCAACTCACCTCTCAAGTGTCTTTCTGACAAGCTAAACACATTGGCCTCTAAGTCTCTCCCCAGCACACGTTTTCTCCAGCCCTCAAATCCTTGTTGTGGCTCTGTTCTGCACCCTCTTCAATGTTTCAACACTTTTTAAGCTGTGGACACCAGAGCTGGATGCAGTTCAAGATCAGCATCACCAACATCTCATTCAGAGGTGAGGTCCCCTCCCAGCTCCCCCACTCACTATGTCCGTTTACACAGCCAAGGGTCACATTAGCCCTTTGCCAGAGCATCGCCCTGGGAGCTCTTACTCAGCTGCTTGTCTATGACCCTAAACCCTTCAGAGTCCCTACTTTCCGGACACAGTCCCCTTCCCCAGTGGTTGGCATTCTTTCCTCCTAGATGCATGAACTTGCATTTGGCTTTATTAAAACACATGTTGTTTGAATGGGACCAATTTACCAATCAAACCAGATAACTCTGGATGCCTGCCTGTCCTCACATCATTTACCACTGCCAAGCTTTGTGTCATCCACAAAGCGTATCAGCAAAAATTTATATTTCCTTCCAGATCATTGATGAAAATAGCGACCACTGGGCCTAGGAGACCAGTCCCTGTGGGACCCCACTGGAGACTCCCTTATTCAGTAATTCCCTAGTGACAGTTATTTTTTGAGATCTGTCCATTAACCATTCTTAATCCATTTAACATGTGCTTGACGGATATCACAGAGTGGTAATTTTTTGATCAACACGTTGCGTGTCACTATGACAAACCCCTTACTAACGTCTAACTGTATTACATCTACACAGTTCTCTTTCATCAGCCAAACCATGTTTGTTCAACAAGACCTATTTTCCATAAAGCAATGACTTACATTCCCATCCTTTAATTCTTTATTGATTGATTCCTGTATTTGCTTTTTCATTACTTTGCCAGGGATTGATGGCAGGCTAACTGGACCATACAGGTCATCCTGCTTATCGTTTTTGAACCATTGCATGACATTAGCTCTCTTCCAAGTCTTCTGGAATTTCCTCAGTATTCCAAGATCCACTAAAAATGCATGTCAGTGGGCCAAAGAACTCCAATTCTCTTAGGACTCTTGGTCCACATTATCTGGGGCTGCTGCTTCCTGGGACTCCTACAGGGAAGGCACACTGGAAAGTTTCAGCAGGGGCATAGGAGTTGCAGGGACTGTGCTTGTAAGTAACCCTAGTGCTGGTCCCACCCTCTGCTCTTAGGCTGGCTGCAAGATGTAGCTGGTTGTAATTTACTCTTATGCCCCAGCTGGGACTTTCCAGTGTGCCCACCCTGTTGGAGTCCCAGGAAGCAGCAGCCTCTGCTGGGAGAGGAGAGGGGAGGGGGACCCCTCCCTGACAGGAAGCATGTTTCAGTACCTGGAATTTGGTCCAGCAGCTGGGGCTGCAGAACTGGTACACAACCCGGTCAGTCTTGTTGTAATAGCAGGGCTCAGACAGGCTCTTTCTGCAGAAGCTGCAGGGCCTAGCGGGACCTAGCAAGACAGAGACAGTGATGGCAGCAGTGTGGAAGGTGGGATTGGAGGGAGAGAATGGGCTGCACGTTCCTATCCCATTCTCTCCAGGTCTGTTATAGTAGGCCTGGTACTCAGACATCCTGGTGCAACAATCGCAGGAGAACGGGGATGCTGGGCTTTGCCAGGGCAGAAATGCTGCCTCAGGGGACAGGGAGGTCGCTGCCTCACTCCAGCTTGGTGACCAACCCGGGCTTACCTAGGGCAATGTTGGAGATCTCCAAACGTGTGACACCTCTCTCTCTGCGGGCTCCCCCCAAGCCTCACTCTGACAGGTCAGAGGTCAGCGACACAGGGCCCTTTGGGGCTGACGTTCTCTTACCGGTCAGACCCGACTGCTTCACTTTGTGAGAGGTGGTGCAGCAGATGGAGCAGAACAGGCCCATCTTGCCACTTCGATCCATGTTGGGCAGCATGTCAAAGTTCTTACACAGCGTTTTGCACCACATGCAGGGGTACACACGGGTATTCTTCTGCAAGCATAAAGCAGAGGGTGACTGGAGAGCTCAGGCCCCTGTTTTCCTCCATCCCATGTCCTAGCCCATCCTCACCCGATCTTACCCACTCTCCCTCCTCCCATCCCCTTCAATAGCTCCACAAGGCAGTTCTACAGCAGGCTAACATGAACACACAACATGGACGACAAGCTTGCACTCTGTTTCCCCCCTTGGGTCACAAGCCCTGGCAGCTGTTGGCAATGCCCGAGAGCAGGTCATGCTCGTCTCTACCATCTGAGAACCCACCTAGATCTCTGGCTACCCTGGGGCACACAGCTGATTTGTAGGGACCCACGGCTGGATGCAAGAGAGGCCCCTCAGTGGGGATATTGTCTAGTTCACGGAATCCTGCACAGCACAGCAGGATAGAACCAGCTCTGTGCCTTTGACCAGCTCCACCATAAGAAGAGAGCTCTGCGCCTTTGACAATCAGCCTCACTAGGCAAGTGACCAGGAGCGCCAGCCCACAGGTCCCAGGGCCAGGCCGACTTATCCAGCCAGCCCACCGGCCACAGGGCCAGACCTGGGGAGCTGCAGCCCCAGCAGCAAGAGTAAGCTCAGTGCACCTCCACTGGTCTGCTTTGAAGAGAGCCTTTGGATCTCTTTTCTTAAGAAGCTTCCTGAGCATTGGAGATGAGAGCGAGACTGCTCGGCGCTGCTGCTACTGCAGAGGAAGCGCCCTGCACTGAGCCAGAGGAAGGCTGGTAAAAGCCTTGGGAAAGGGAGATGGGTGCCCCCAGAGCCCCTCCCTGTCTCCAGGAACCCCTCACCTTCTTGTAGCTATTGAGACAGGTGGAATTGCAGAAGCGTTTTTGCTGGCCCTCGTGGAAGAGGTACTCCAGCGGCAGCCCCTTGTTGTAGATGTAGAGGCCACAGTTATCGCAGCAGTTGGTTTTCAGCCCCTTGGTGGCTCGGAATTTGGTGAAGCAGGCGTCACTGCAGAGCCGGTGCACCACGTTCCCATTGCTGACCTCGTGCTGGATCTGTACACACACCAGCACCAGGCACTGCCTCAGAGGCATGCACAGGCCCACCCCTGCCATTCCGCAGGGGCCTGGCCCTCGAGCTGGCCTGTGTTTCTGGGCAGGAAGGGCCATTACTCTAGGAAACTTATGCAGGCTGGCTCCCATCTCAACAGGACAATGGAATGAGCGGCACGGGGAGCTGCAAGGGGCAGCGTGGGGAGAAGAGAGCAGAAGCTGTGCCTCTGGGGCTTATGGGTAGAAAACAATGGAAAAGGAAGAATCTGAAAACAAGCCCAGATCTGCACACAGGCCACAGCCTGAGGCCACAGGAGTCCCTGGCAGGTTCCCCAAGTCATCCCAGATACTGATAAGCTCAACCAAGCCCCTGTGACTAGATTAGGCAGCTCACAAGCACCTGGAAGGTGTGGGCAGTTGCATTAACTCCAGCTCCAACAGATGGCTTCAAAGCTTCTTGGGCCAAACACTGGAGAGACCAGGGCTCTGCTTACCTCCCCAGGCTTGTGACAGACACTGCAGCGGCTGGTGTCCGAGGCCTCTGCAGGCTGAGGAGCTGGTCTCTGCTGCTGTGCTTCGTAGAGGGAGAGGCACACAGAGGTGCAGAACTCATGGAAAGAGCCACCTGAGCCAATTTGGGCCACAACAGAATCCTTAGTGTTCCAGATCTCTCTGCAGGGCAGGAAGGGACTGGTTAGCACAGGGGACACCCCCACTCCAGGACAAAGAGGGAGGGTGGGCCGTAATGCAAGGAGCTCTAGGACGGGGGATGTGAGGGGGAGCAGAAAGTGCAGCTAGAGGGAGTGGAGTCCTGTGGTGGGGAATGACAGGGTATTGCGGGGGAGGCCAGGAGTATGAAGGGGGGCAAGGGAGCAGGATGGGGTGACATGGGGAGGAGAGTAGACAAGGGATTCAGCAGGAAGGATAGTGGGTTGGGGAGAGTGTGAGGGTGGGCACGAGGAAAGGTAGGTAGGGGTAAGCAATACTGTGAAAGCAGGGCACATGAGTAGGTGGGTGAGGAAGGCAGGGTGAGATGGGGGCAAGGGTGGCTAGTCAGATGGAAGGCAGGGGGAGGGGGGCGAGAGGGCGGATAAGGCAGGGAGGGCACACACTTTTTACAGAAGGTGCAGATCTTCTTGCCAGGTGGTTTCTTGGAGAAGGTGGTGAGACACGAACTGGAGCAGAAGAGCTGAGGGAGCCCTTTGCGCTGGTAGGCGGTCTGGCCCTTCTGCAGTGGGGTCCGGCAGTTGGCACAAGTCATCTTGGTGACGGTGGAGCGGGCAGCCCGCTGAGCCATCTGTGTGCGCAAGGACATGCGGGTCGAGCGCCGGGTACGGAAGGGAACAAAGTCCTCGTCATTGGGATCATCCACCATAGCATCCGAGTCCTCGTCAGAGACCGGGACTGTGAGCAGGGAAAGGGAGAGACAGATTCCCCATTAGGGACCGCAGCATAACCCTATGTCCAGACTGGGGACGGGGCTTTCTGGAGTCCATTTCAGGGCGCAGAACCTGGAATTTCCTCAGCAGGAAGGAGTAAGGGACCTTGGAAAGCTGTAATGTGCTGGCAGGGGATGAAGCAGGAAACCCCCAGGCTCACTGAGCCTTCGGCACTGCTGTCTCCATATGAAAGGCACGATTCTTTGGGGCCAAGCAGCAAGTTCAAGTGCAAATACTTAGAGCAGACTGCAGAAGTCTCTGTACGTTCCACTGTGCATTACAGAGACCAAGGCAGCTCCCCCCAGCCCTTTCCCACAAGAGAAGGAGCAGGTGGCACAGCCAGGGTGCGAGGGGCACAACTCCTCCCCACTCCTAGAGGAAGGAGCAGCAGATGCCACAAGCACTTTTGGACTCTGCATCTCAGAGGAAGACACTGGATGTTTTCCCCCAGGAAAGCCCCTACTATGAAGCCCACCTCCTGATCCCCAGGTGGGATGGGGAGAAAGGGACAGCGTTGCCCAGCGGATTGTGCTCCTGGCTGGGAAGGGGCCTCTTAGATGACTCCTCACACCATCCCCCACCTCCTCTCCCTCCCCTCCCTTAGAAATGGGCTGAGTGGACAGCCTAGGTTACTTACTGCTCTCGGAGGAATTCACAGTTTCAGGCCTGGCTGCCTCTGATCTCCTGGCTCGTTCGCTTCTCTTCTGCTCCTGGAATATACCCAGAGAATATTCAGACCAACCATCTTCTGGGGTGACCATGGACAGAGAGCCTTGGCCACTCCCAGGGCCCAGCTTCAGGGCTTTTCTTTCAGACTAACTGCAGATGGTTCAAGCTTTGCTGCATCCCAGTCAAAATCCTGACTGGGTTTAGAAGGGCAGGGGGACTGAGCCGGCTTAAGAGAAAGGGGCTGTAGCCTGGGAGGTGGCAGGGAGCTAAGACTGAAGGCACCTGCACAGCACAGAGAAGGTGTCTGTCCCAGAAGACATGCACACTCCTTCCCATGCTCACTCAGAGGGGTGGCCTTCAAGTACTGTTGCAGATAGAGGCACTTGTCTGAACTCTCCTCACCTTTTCAGTTGGCTGTTCGCTTCCCTTCCCGGCCAGGTCTTCTCCTGAAACAGAAATACAGATGACACCTGAATCCCAGACCCTGATTCTCTCCAGACAGGGGAAAAGCTTCCTGCTCAGAGATAGCCGCCCTCTTCATAAACAGGAGGGGCTAGAAATCACAGGGAAGACGACCTGCCTCTCCTCCTGCCTATGCATGCACAGCAAGGCTTGATACCACAGAGCCACATGGAGGAAGAACCACATACAAGGTGGGGTATCCACACCCAGGAGCATGCCATGGGTAGCAGGCCTGCATGCAGAGTGGGAGAGAGACACTGGGCAGCTGCAGCTGTCACTTCTACACTTTCGGAGCCAGCCTGCCAACCTGGTGACCGAATCTTCTCTGTAAACACAGAACAGACTCAGCCTGGGAAGGGTGTGGGTAGGCCCAGGCCTTCCTCAGCCTGGTGTGGAGAGCAGGGCATGAACCCTGCCTAATGGAGACATGCCCTTCCCATGCTGCTCCACCCCTAGTGCCAAGGTAGCCGCAGACATCACCAACTGCACCAGCATGGGCTGAATCCAGCGCTTTGGCAGGGGGACCAGTAGCCAATAGGACCAAACTTCAAGCTACGACAGCCAATGAGTGCGCTCATTTGCACCCAGGGCCCTGACTGCCAGAGCTATTAATCCCTCCTATTGGGGCTACTTCCCCAGCCCACCCAATTAGCAGGCAATTCTGGTTCACACAAAGAAGAGACCTAAGTTCCCTGTAAGCTGCGCAGCCATGCAGCAGCTATTTAGAGCAGTGCAGGCACTCAGGGAACTTGCCCGGAGACCTGCGCAGCTAGGGACCAGCCAGGGGAGGCGTGCCTCTCCTGCCGTGGCCAGGGCACTATGGACCCAGCTGTGGCCGGAGTGGCCTGGCTCTGCCCCAGGCACAGCGTGGCCTAGCCCCAGGTACAGCCGGGGCACCCCTCCCCAGGCCCGAACCCAGCCCTGGCCCAGACCTGCGGGGATAAGGGGAAGGGCGCTTATCCTGCAGCCCCAGCTCAGGTGCTGCTGTGGGGAGAGTGAGCTGGGGGAATTCTCTCCCCTTGCTGTAGCCCTGGATCACCCTCCTGCACCCCAAACCCCTCATCCTCGGCTCCACCCCAGAGCCCACACTCCCAGCCACAGCCCTCACCCCCTACACACAACAAAACCCTCTGCCCCAACCCTGAGCCCCCTCCCACACTCCAAACCCTTCAGACTCCCCTCAGAGCTCGCACTCCCAGCCAGAGCCTGCACCCCCTGGCACCCCAACTCTCTGCTGCATCCCTGAGCCCCCTCCCACTCTCTGAACCCTTTGGCATCACCCCCACCACATAAATTTTGTTATCTGCACCAATATGAAGTTCATGTGTCACACATCACCTCCATAGTGGTGCACATAATAAAATGTATTCTGCACATGGGTGGGAAAAATTAGAGGGAACTCTGGCAGGAGACCCCAGGGTAAGTCGAGAGCTGATCAGTTTCCAGTTTACTGGAGCAAAGGCTGCCCACCACTTGTCATGCAAGAACTTTGCCCCGGCACTGGAAGATCTACCTGGGGATGATGACAGTGTGGTCTCCTGTGCTTTCGGCATGCTGCTCTCTTGTCTGAGGGTATTACCACCATCCTCCTCCTCCTCCTGAGCCTGGCCTTCGTCAGTGTGCTCAGGGGGCAGGGCAGGGCTCTGTTCTAGCCTCTCTTCTGCTGCCGCCACCTCTTTTTGCATAGGGGAGCTTTTCCTTGGTGCCTTCAACCTTGTTTTCTTTGCCTGCTTAAGACTGGGCTGTGGTGAAACCGCTGGCAAACTTGAGAGCTGCGTTGTAAATTCCTCTGTGGATGGCGCACAGCTCAGCTCCCCTGCAACAGGAATGGGCTGCAGGGGGGACTCCAGGGTGTTGCCATCACAATGCGCAGCAGTGGCAGCAGCACAATCATCTTTTAGGTCCCCAGAGTCATATTTTGGTTTATCTTCCCCTTCTTTCCAAGCTTCTGGCACAATGTCTTCCCTAGCCAGCACAGAGGAGTCCCCATGCCCATCCGCCTTGTCCTGGGAAGAATGTGCCTTGTACAGACCCTCCAAATCCCCTGGTTTATCTAGAACCATCAAGTCAGTGGCGTCATCTAAGTCATCTAAGACACCAGGTTTCTCCAGAATGTCCAAGACACTGGGTTTATTTAGATCAAGATTGTTTGATTTGCTTAGGTCAGCCAAACTGTCTGCTTTCACCAAAAGGTCTAAGTCCCCATCTGCTGTGACCTGCTTGGTCTGATCCCATTCCATCAGAGGGGGTTGAAGACCTGACACTTGCTGTGTAGAAGCTGTCTGGGAGCCCAGAAGATCTTCCCCAAACTCCATGTCAGCAGGGAGATCACCAATCAGCGGCTTATCAGGCAGAGAAAGTGGGTCCAAAGATCCAGGAAATTCACTGGAATCCATTTAGAAGAAGCAAACTGGGAATGAGAGCGAGCCAGAAAGTCAGTGTTACAGTGTCTACATACAGCATTACACACTCTTCCAGGCTGTACCAGATTACTGGTGGAAATCTAGCACAGATCAAGAGACAAGCGACCCACCTCCACTTCTCACAGTATAAGAAAGAGAGTTACAAACTTCTGGAGCCAAAAAGCTGCCTTGAGCTCTGCCTGCCTGGGAATTTATTACCACATGCCTATGCTCCACCATAGCCAAGATTCAACTACAAGGGTGAGCAAGTATGTTTACAGCAGAGAAACACGGTGAGCTACTACAGAGGAACTGTGTTTCAATTCAGAGGACTCTGTGTAGCTATTCAGCAATCTGTAATACGGTAGTGGGACAGGTGCCCCATTGCCCCCTCAGTACTTCACCAGAGCCAGACCAGGGGACAGGATAGGTCAGTTCTCACACAGCTGCCCACGTGCTACTATTTAAAATGCCTTTTCTCCCAGCCAGTCCATCTCACCACCAGGACCCACCCCTCCCCTGTCCTCACTGTAGGAATCCCCTGCAATCTATGTAGCCCTCGCCATGGAGACATACTATCCCCAACAGCTTGGAGTCAAAAAACACAGGGAGACAAGGACATATCTTTGGGATCCCAGCTGTATAGGTGCAGGAGTTGTGGAGTGTTTGGTTTCTGCAGAAAGAAACCTTCCGCCAGGGAGTAAGGCAGGTTATGAGTGAAGACAGAAATAACCCTAAAAGACTAAAAACCACTGACAAAACATAACAGAAAATCATAAACTAGTATCTTGGGGAATTACCCTTAAACTGGTACAGAGCAAGCTAGGCAGCAAGGATGCACCAATCTGTGCTACCCCTGCTGAAATGAGATCACTTCTGGGCTCCTCATTACGTGAGAGATTGGAAGTTGAAGTCAAAGGAGAGTCACAAAAATGATCAAGGGCTGGAGGAGCTGGAATTATGAGGAGAAATGGAGAGTGAAATACATGTCTTTGCTAAACAAGGAAAAACTACCATCAACTACATGACAGGTGTAAAAGTCAGAGGGAGAGGGATCCTGGGAAGTGTACAGCTCTATCAAATCTATGGTCCACGCAGTGCAGCATTCTTTTTCTGACAGAGGCCAGAACCAGACACTTCAGAGGAAGGAGCAAGAACTCCACAAGAGCAGATGTAGGATAAAGCATCATTCTAATCCCTAAGAGTTAGAAATTGGTCTAAGCTCCGAGGCAGGAGGTCTAATGTGCCTTCCAACTTTTGTTACCCATCACTATTCTAACTCTGGACATTCTCAACCCTGTAAATGTTCACTCGCTTCTTAAATGGTCAGTTTTTGGTCTTAGTGACACCCTGTGGCAGCAAGTCCCATAGTTAATTACAAACTGCGTAAAAATGTATTTCCTTTTCTCAGTTTTGAATCTGCCACCTTTTAATGTCATTAAAATGTCCCTTTGTTCTTCTGTCATGAGACAGGGAAAACAAGAGCTCCTGATCTGCCTTCTCTTGACCTGTCATTATTTTACAGACCTTTCTCATGTCTCCTCTTTAAAGGTAACAATCCCTATTTTTTCCAATCTTTCTTCAGGGAAGCTGTGGCAGCTCTACCACTTGAATGTCTGTCATGGAGTCCCCAGGCGATGCTCTGGAACTGCTCCCCACAAAGCCAGGAAGGACTTTAGGGAGCCTCCTCTCCCTTGGAGCAGACTTTTTCAGAGCCAAAAGCTCACGTCTTCACCTCCTGGGTCTCTCCTTGGAGCGTTCAGCATCCTCTGCCCTCCCTGCGCTTCCCACAGTGAGCCCGCCCCAGCCAGTTCAAGAACATAATATCTAAGATGTGCCTCAGAGAAAGGAAAAGAGAGAAAAAAAATGAGTCAAAAGCCCCTCAATGAAGAAAAGGTCCAGAGCCTTAGCGGAGGTGAGAATGCTCCAGAGAGGAGAAGTAGAATAAAGTTAAATAATTTCTCCTTTTCTAAAGATGCCCTCTATTGGGATTCCCACTTCTGGAGAGTAAGAAGTTAGTACACCGCAGCAGCGAGCAGCAGTAAGGTCAACACCAGCCCAGTGAACAGGGAGGGGTTTCATTTGATGTACAAAGCAGGGAAAGACACTTCTCAAAACCACAATTAGATGCCATGTACAAGCCTGCGGAACGAGCCATAGAGGCCAAACACACAGACAAGATTAGCCACTGTGTGAAACCACCACAAAGCTTCATCTGGTGGAGGGAAAGTTTGATCTCCTGTAATAGGGGCTAAACAGGCCTAGTTCACCTGCGTTAAGGAGCTTCTTCTCTAGGAAGTCCCCGGCTAGGGTTCCACTGGGTTGCAGCTCAGTGCCATTGTTTGGGACAGCCAGAAACCAGTCCTCCTCAATCCCTTGCTGTTACTTTTATCTCTGTAGTCTTCCCCAGCTTCTTTGACCTGCTCCTCCCTTTGCTGGGTGGGCTGGTTGGTTTGGAAGCTTTTCACCAGCCTGCTGAAGGACACCTCTCCCTGCAGTCCCCCTCAGGGCAAGTCTACACTACAAAATTAAGTCGAGCCTAAGTTACACCAATGTACAGCTGCCACAGTAATTAAACTGCTTTTGCACGTCCATGCCATGCTCCTTGTGTCAGTGGTGTGCGTCCTCGCTACCAGCACTTGTACTGATGCAGACAGCAGACACCGCGGGAAGCTATCCCACTGTACAACTTGCCACCATCTAGTGCAGGATGGTTTGGGAAGGGTTTGCAATGCCTCATGGGGGCAAATGAGTCACTCAGAGGCAACTGGGAACACGGTTTCAACATCGCAAGAAGTTTTCTTCATCCCATAATTTTATCTGCATCCTATGATGTCTGTGACTCTTTTCAAAAGCCCCACAAATCCACACATTCGCTATGTCTGTGAGAAGCATGGTTCCTGCACAGGTCTGCACCATTTTATGAGCATAAGGCGCCTGATCCTGCAGCACTTGCAGAGCCACCAGAGGAGCTGAGGGGAGCATCACAATTTCACGGAGGCTAGCTTGTTGTGGAACACAAACAACTGAAGATTGTTGCTAGCCTTCACAGGGCAGCTGCAGATGAGGAAGCACCAGTTCTGGGCCCAAGAAACAAGCACTGACTGGTGGGATTGTATTGTTATTCAGGTATGGGATGAGGCATAGTGGCTGTAGAATTTTCAGATGGGCAAAGCCACATTCCTGGAAGTGTGTGCAGAGCTTGCCCCAGCCCTCCGGTGCAGCGAAACCACAATGAGAGCTGCACTGACAGTGGAGAAGCAAGTGGCAATCACTGTGGAAGATGGCAATGTGAGATTACTGACAGATCAGTAGCAATCTATTTGGAGTTGGGAAATCCACCATGGGGGTTGCTGTGATGCAAGTTTTCAGGGCCATTAATCGCATCTTGCTATGAGGATTTGTGACTCTGGGATATGTGCAGGACAGTGGATGGTTTTGTAGCAACAGGGTTCCAAACCTGGGACAGGGTGGGGTACATGGCACACATATCCCTATTTTGGCACCAGACCACCTTGCCCAAACAGAAAGGGCTATTTTTCTACGGTATTGCAAGTGCTGCTCACCAGGGATGCATTGATGTCAGTACAGTAAGATGGTCAGGAAAGGTGTAGAACACACATTTTTAACACAGGCCTGTTCAGAAGGCTCCAAGCAGGAACTCTTTCCAGACCAGAGGGTTACCACTGGGGATGTTGAAATGATGATAGTGATCCTGGAAGACCCAGCCTGCCCTTAGCCCTGTGGCTCACAAAGCCATACACCAGCCACCTTGACAGCAGCAAGGAGTGCTTGAATTACAGACTCAGCAGGTGCAGCATGACAGCTGAATGTGCCTTTGGCCATTTGAGACGACATTGGCACTATTTACTCATGAGATTACTCAGTGAAAAAAAATATCCCACTGGGTATCGGTGCCTGCTGCGTGCTTCATAGTATCTGTGAAGCAAAAGGGGGGAAGTTTCCACCAGGATGGAGGTGGAACAGCTGGCTGCTGATTTTGAGCAGTCAGACACCAGGGCTGTAAGATCTCAACAGGGAGCTAGGCGACTCAGAGAGGCTTTGAAAGACCATTTTAATAGAGAGCCACAGTGATGTGTGCTGCTGTATCATGCTCTACCTGGCTTTTTTTTTTTTTTTGCACATGCGCAGCCCCATATGAACCTTGTAATGAGTGCTCTGTGTAGTACCATAACATTGGAAATGCAGCTACTGCTATTATCTGTGAATGTCAGCCCTAGCCATCACATGTTGTGAGCTAATAAAAATGAATTAAGTTTCCATAAATAGACTTTTATTCCAAACCCCTGCAAACAGACATTTGTAACTGAATGAAACTTTATAAATGCAGGGAAAAGAACCTTTGAAGAAAGAACAGTTATTTCCATTTCTCACACACACACTAACTGTCTCTGTCACAGGGAGGAGTGGTAGGGGTAACATGTCATCCCTGGACACTATGTGGGAGGACAGGAGTGTGGAGAGGTGCCAGAATGCAGCTCTCTATGGGCTGCAGAGGGAGGCGAGCATGGGTCTGTTGAAGCTGAAGATGAACAAGAGTCTCCAGCCTGTTTGACACTTGAGAAGCACTAGCATCTCCTGCTGCACGTCTCTCTCCTTTTCCTGTGTTTTTCTCCTCTTTGCTTTATCCCTGTCCACTCTATCCATGAGGGTGATCCTCTAAGCCCCGTGCTCGGTATATGAAGCACTAGAGGCTTGCAAGATCTTTTGGAACACATCATCTCATGTCCTCTTCCTTCTCCTTCTCATGTGGCACAGCCGCTCTGCTGGTCTGGATGAAGAGACCCTTAAGGCCACATTTCCAGCTGCAAAAGATGCAATGCACAAAGGTACTATTGTGAGTGTATTCACAAGATAAATGGAAACCTGGCATACTGAACTCACTCCCCTTGATCCACACAAGTTACAGGCACTACATTCTCACTTCTCCTTGGGATTCATAGAGCATGGGGCAGTTCCTCTATCTCTGTTAGCTATTTCACTACCTCTTCCAGCATGATCAAAAAAGAGTAAATGAACAGACAATACCAAAGCAAACTGCATACTTACCAGAGGTTCCTTCCCCTGCATCAGACTCGCTGGTGCTGGATAATAGAGACTGGTTTGACTGCTCCAGCATCAGAAAGAGGTCCTTGCTCACCATACCACTGGATCCACCCTGGTCGCCTGCACCCCATGCTCCTTCTTTTCCTTGTCCAACACCTCTTCCTCCCTGTTCACTTTAGGAGCCTGTTACTCCAGCTCCCCTGAAGTATCCATAGGGCTCTTGGCAGTGGTGGTGGGGCCTTCACCGAGAATGGCATGCAGCAATTTGCAAAAGCAGCATGCCTGCTTCTCTGCACCAGAGACACTATTTGCATCCCTTGCCTTCTGGTACGCTGCCACAGCTCCTTGACTTTTATGCAGCACTGCTGCAGGTCCCTCTTATAGCCCTTCTGCCCCATGTCCCAAGCAATCTGCTTGTAGACATCAACGTTTCCGCGGTTGGATCAGAGCTACGCCCCCACAGCCATCCACCACTTTTGGTGTACTCCAGGAGGAAGTGTCTCTGCAGCGTTGAGCTGGCATGGTCAGCTGCTAGGTGAGCTATCCATACCAAGCAAACAGGAAATGGAATTTCTAAAATGTGTGGAGCTTTAAAAGAGGAGCGGTGTCTACCTGTGTACCTGGCCTCTGGGCAGTGGAATTCAAAAAGATGACCAGAATGGTCACAGTGGGACACCTCCTAGAGGCCACTGAAGTCAACTTAAGTAAAGCATTATCTATACTGACACTGCATTGACTTAACTGCTATACCTCTTGCAGAGGTGGCATTATTAAGTGGGCATAGAGAGTGAATCACATTGGTGGGAGTGACATTTTAGTGTAGACTCTTACAGAGTTAGGTCTACATAACCTGCCTTGTGTTGACCTACCTCTGTGGTGTCGACCAGGCATCTACCTGCCTTGCAGCCTTTTTATCCTTTGGAGTTACCAAATCAGCTCTGGCTGAGCATGCAGGCAGTTGCTTTGTTAACTCCCTGAACACTGAGCCAGCATTGAGTATATAGATGCCACAAGAACTCCCCTATCTTGTGAACATGTTCTGGAACACAAGTCTGAAACAGGACTCCTTCCTGCAGGCCAGTCCAAATAAAACTACCTTGTAAATGCATGGGGAGAGGACCCTAGATCAGCTTTGCTGATGTCTACCACAGAAACATCCCTGAGGCAGGAAGCAGAGCAGCTCGGCCACAGTCCAGTCCATTCTACCAGCTCCCAGCCACGGCACTCCGCTTCCCACCATCGGTGAGTGTGGGAAGGTTGGGGAAAGGATACCCTCCTGCACTCACCTGCGGCAGGAAGTGGAGTGACACGGCTCCAGCCTGATCTGCTTTCCTTGCCCTGGCCCCAGCCATGTCACTTGGGGGGCGGCAGAGGAAAGGTCCCACACTCACCTGCAGTGGAAAGTGGAGTGCCATGGCTAGGAGCTGGCAGACTGGAGCTGGCTGGGGCTGGGCTGCTCTGCTTCCTGCTGCCAGTGAGCGCAGGGAGGTTGGGGAAAGGATGCCCTCCGCATTCACTGGTGGCGGGAAGTGGAGCGATGCGGCCCCAGCCCGCTCCACTCCGCCACCTCTCAGCTGCGGCACTCCATTTCCTACCGCAGGACCTTTCACCAGCCACCCCCCACCAACACGGCTGGGGCAAGGAAAGCAGAGCAGGCTGGGGCCGTGTTGCTCTGCTTCCCACCACTGGGGGGGAGAGGCTCCTTTCCCCAATCTCCGCACACTCACCGGCAGTGGTGGGAAGTGGAGCGATGCGGCTGGGAGCTGGCGGAGTGGAGCAGGCTGGGGCCGGGCTGTTCCGCTTCCGCCACTGTTGGTGAGTGTATGTGGGGAGATCACTAGAATAATGAAGGTGTTAAACAACTTCTACTAAAGTTCAACATTTTAAAATCAGCAAGTCCAGGTGAGATGGGGTGATGACTCACCAGCGCAATGCCTCCTGCTGGTTGTCCAGGGAATTAGCTTTTTCTTCAGCTTCAGAGTGCCCTCTGCCGGCTGATGTCTTGCCTGCCGCTGGCCCTGTGTCCCTCCCAGACCCCGGTGACCTCTCTCTCAGGGTTCTGCCCTCTGCAATACCCACGCAGTCTCTGGGTCTCCCCTCTCAGGGAAACCCCAACCCTCTATCCCCAACCTTGCCTCAGTGACTACTGCCAGTCATTATCTAGCCCCTGCTCCCTGGCAGACTTGGCACGGTTTACCCCTGTTCCAGACACCTGCCCCTTCTGCAGCGTGAGGGAAACCCTGGCGCACGTTTACTTAGAGTGCACCAGGCTGCAGCCCCTAGACCAGCTCCTCACGAACATACTGTTGCGTTTCTGGCTGCACTTTTCCCATCACCTCCTTCTCTATGCACTCCCTATCCGTGGCCTCACAAAGTCACGGGACCTCCTGGTCAACCTCCTCCTAGCCCTGGCTAAAACGGCCATCTACATAACCAGGGAGAGAAGGTTGGCCGATGGAGACTCCGGTGACTGTGGGGTTTGTTTCCGATCCTCTGTTCATTCACATATCCAGGCAGAGTTCCTCTGGGTGGCGTCCACCGGCTCCCTTGATGCCTTCGAGGAGCAGTGGGCACTGTCCGGGGTTCTCTGCTCGGTGTCCCCATCAGGCTCCCTTCTTTTGACCCTCTGACCACACTCCTGTCCCTGTTCTTTTATTAGTTATCCCCCAAACTCAGTTGGGTTTTGAGGTCCTGTAGATCCTCCCCTTGGGCTGGTGATGGGGAATCCTTAAACAGTGGGCGGGCTTCTGTCTGCCCACTTCCTGAAACCCAATAGATACACCAGGTAACTTGCACCCAAGAGTTTTAAATGAATTGGCCAAGGAACTCTCTGGAACAGTAATGTTAATTTTGAGTAAATCTTTAAATAATGGGAAATTTCCAGAGGACTAGAAAAAAGCTTATCTTGAGCAATATTTAAAAAGAGCAAGGAGGACACTGATCTCAAGTAAAATAATGGAGCAGCTGATAAGTGACTCAATCAATAAAGAATTACAGGATGAGACTATAATTAATGCCTTGTCAAACAAACTGGATATTATTTTTTGAGACTATTATAAGTTTGATTGATAAGAATAATTAGGGGACACAACACCCCTAGAGTTCTGCAAGGCATTTGACTTAGTACCCACACAACATTCTGATTAAAAAATTAACACTGTATAATATTAACATGGCACATAATAAGTGTATTAAAATCTAGCTAACGGATGATACTCTGTTAACATTTTGAGATCTATCAGTGAATGACTGTGTTGTGAGAGACTGGTTCTCAGCCCAATGATACTCAATATTTTTATCGAGGACCTGGAAAAAGTAAAAGGTTACTTACCAGTAACTTGTTCTTCATGAGTCAACTCTGATTTCACACTTGGAAGATTGGCACCCCCTTGTCTGAGGGGCTGTTCACTGCGGCTGCATGGCCTTTGACATTGACATTCAGTTTCATAACTCATATCAAGGGAGAACAGCCCCCAAACACATTAGTTCCTTCCCATCTGCCACCAAGAGCATTAGGGAACTGTGGTGTGTGTGGTCAGCCCTGCAGTCAGGGTTAATCCCCTTGGTTTAAATAGTTATACCTCAATTATTACTGCTGATAAAGTTAGCAGAGGCCGTTAAGGTTGATGGAGTGGTATGAGGGGAACAAGATCACTGTTACAGAGAAATCCACATAATTTGGTAAATCAAACTCCATGCATTTTAATACAACCAAATGCAAGGGCCAACATGGAGGAACAAAAGCGTAGGTTATACTTACAGGGCGGGGCCTGTATCTGGGAAAGCTGAGCCTCTGCAAAGGATGTTGTAGATAAACAACTGAACATGAGCTCCCATTGCAATGCTGCAGCTAAGATGGATAATGCCATTATTGGTTGTTGTGGTGATGTAAATGACTCCCCACCGCCATCAGGCAAGGTGGTGTTACAGAACTCCTTTGGTCACAACCAGCTTCAATTTGACAAGCCTCTGAGGCTTGTCAGGTCTTGGAGTTGGCCCTTAAAAGGGAGGAATCCAGGCCAGTTGAGGGGACATACTGAAACAAGTAGACCTGGAGCACAGGGCGCCCAGCCCAGGGCCCTAGGTTACTGAAGGAAAGGCTTGAGCACGCTGCCTGGCCTAGCCTCTGGAGAAAGATGACAAAAGAAAACCAGCCTTTTTTGGAACCCCTGGGACTAAGCCTTGGCTTTAGCTAGAGACGCCAAGACTTCCTTTGGGGATCTGAATGACTGGCTTCCCCTTTATTGGCATGAAGCCCCGAGGGCGATGGAAGTATTTTTTTTTTTTTTCCATTTGGACTGCTCTGTACCCACTGAAGGGGGTGGACTTAAGCAGCACAGATGAAGGGACATCCGGAAGGGGATTCCAAGTAATGAGGTAATGATGTAGGAGGTAAATGAAATGCCCTTCCCCACTTCAAGGGTGCAACTGGGGAAATGTAGCCTTTGACAGACGTAGAAACAGGGAGAGCAGGAGGAGGGAGTGGCATTCCCTACATATACGGTACTGGTGAAATTATTGCCGGAATACAGCGTATAATTCTAGTGTTTACACTTTTAAAAGGACATTGAAAAACAGGCCGATTCAAGGAAGAGCCATAAGAAGCAGTCAATGTTTGGAAAGCTTGCCTTCCAGTGAGAGACATAAGGAGCTCCATCTATTTAGTTTACTGAAAATTAAGTTAAGAAGGTACTTTATCACAGCCTAGAAATATTTACATGGGGAAATTTCTGATAGCAGATGGCTCTTTCATCTAGCAAACAAGGCAGAACAAGATCCAATGGCTAGAAGCTGAAGTTGGACAAATTCAAACTGTAAGTAAGGCACAAATTTCTAACAGCACCAGTAACTAACCATTGGCCAACAGAGATTCTCCATCATTTGCTGTCTTTACATTCCCATTCAGTGTCTTAAGTTATTGGACTAAATGCAGGAATCACTGGGTGAGGTTCTCTGGCCTGAGTTATGTAGGAGGTCAGATTAGACGAGAACAATCGTCCACTCCTGGCCTTTGAATCTGTATCAATCTTCTAGTTCATATGTCTAAATAGCAGCCATCCATGCCATGATCCCTCAAGCCTGCTCCCCCCGCCCCCAAATATGCAACTGAAATTGTCTACACAATGCAAGTTATCCCAAGTTCTCTGGAAAACACCATCACAGGCTTTGCCACAACTATCAGTGCCAGGGACACCAGCACCAAGAGCAGAGTTTCTTGCACCTGGAGCACCAAACTCTTGGGGTTCAAGCCTCAGTCTTGGTGCAGTTGTTACTCTGATTCATCAAGTGATCGTACACCTGCCAAGAGAGAGCAACAGGATGGCCTGAAGTCAGCATTGTAGGCTTCAGGACAGTTTCACAAGAGCAGGAGTAATCAAGCTAGGTTGCCCAGAATATACCCAGAAACTTTATCCTCCTCCCTGCTTCAGCCAAGTGAATGCAGGAGGGTGAAATCCAGAAGCCTTAAGGCAGAGCTGTCCAGAATTGGGGCTTTGACAGGGGGTGTCAGAAAGCCCAACTTACAGGGCCAATCTGGGATGCCTCAGAGGGCTTGAAGTCACTCCTCATGCCTTTTCACCACTCAGGTACATCCGCTGATGTGTCCAACACCTTGGCACTAGTGGTAAACTCTGAGGCAGACAACATCAGCATGCTCAGCAGCCTGTGACAGATTTTGGAGCACAGGAGCAGCCTCCTGCCTCCTTGTTTTCCCTTCTTCTGACACCAATAGCCTCTGCTGATACCTAGGTCACCTCTTTGCCAAGTGATGGCAGATATTAGGGCTTTGCCCATTAGCTTCCCAGGGGAGAAGTGAACAATATGGAATCTGGGTATATTCTAAGTGTAAATCTCTTTTTTTCTTTTTTGCATACATACACCAGCCCCGGGATAGAAATGCAGGCAATCTCCTTTTTCAGGAATATCAGCCCAACTCCAATGCCTGATTCCCAGGGAGAAATTCTGTCAAGAATTGACCCCAGTCAGAGACCAAGGCAGAAAGCAAACTCTCCTGCAGCTTGCACAGCTCCCTCCCCAAGAACCACTGCCTCTACCCAGAGCCTCACCTGTACAACTAACACTATCACAAGCATTTATTAGCAGACCAAAAACCTGCCACCAAAAGACATCTGCCAAAACAATACCATACACAAAAACAGGGCTCTGGGAGCACTAAGTGAAGAACAAGCAAACAGAAAGATACGCTGAAGTGGATCATGCTCAGTTTCACAATACCAGCCAAAAGATAAAAACAGGTATTGGAGCTCTGGAAAAGGCCAAAGAATAGTGGCTCCTCAATGCTAAGGAAGTTGCCAAAACATGCACCACCACAACCATGGCCTCAAAACTTCCCATAGATGACCACAGCTGCCCGGAAAGCAGTTTCAGACACAAACCACCACCAGATGAGTATAGCTGAGACATGGGGAAGAGCGGGAGTGCTGGTTTGCTGAGGTGCAGTCCCTGAAGCAAGCTCATTTACTAGCCATGGTGTTGAACATCTGGAGACATTTATACTCCGTGGTTATAGCAGACAAAACTGCCAGTAAGCAGCCTGAAACTGATGCCACGCTGTTTTCTAGGGCCCCAAAACCTGAAGAGCTAGGAGAGGGTTCTAACCAGTTTCGACCTAGGAACCAAAGACCCATCAGTGAGAATCCAGCACAGATTGGGTTCTTAGAAAAGGAATTTTCTCCCCATATGCAGGTGTATACAATTGGCCAGAGGCATTACAGGGAATTTTCACTTTTCCAAAGAGCATCAGGAATTGGCAGAAGAAGGATGCTGGTTTGGATAGACCAGTGTTTTCCACTCCTTTGGTAAATCCTAGGTTTCTCTTCCTTTATGTTGATGAACTTCAAGTATCAGCTGTGGCCATGGGATAGCCACAGGAATCTGCTGGTAGGGTCCATGCCCATCAACCAAGAACACTTTTCATTGGGGAAGGAGGAAGAGGTAGAGGATGGTGTCTCTTAGGCCAGACCTATACCAGCAAAGGCTTCCTCGTGTGAACTCAGCTATACCCTCTAACTCTGAGCAAAACAAGCTAGACTAGTAAAAGTGCAGTTTTGCCACTGTACATACCCTACAAGCTGCTGCCAGTACAGCTATATCAGTCAGGGATCACACCACTTCACAGCCCAAACTCATAGCTCCAGCAGATGCTTGTAGCCTAGACACAATCTTAGGCTTCTCTCCCACCCACCCAATTTAAAGCTATAGGACCTAACTTTGGTCCTTTGTCCCAGATGCCAGATTTTTATTGGCAGTCTAGAGTGACCAGCTGTTTGGGTGGGATTGTTACACTGCATCCCTGCCCCCAGCAGCTGGGGGGTTAAGGGGGAGGCAGAAATGACAGTAGGCACAAAGGGAACTTGGAATGGGGCCTGGCTTGTGAATGGGCAAGAGGCATGGCTGGAGCAATGGGGTGCAGCTTGGTTTCGCTTTTGCTCCATCAACCCCAGAGGGCAAATGTGCTACTATCCCTTTCAAGATGAGAAATGAAGCTAGGATGGAGCTGATGACAAAGTCATGCTCTAATCAGGAGCTTTGAATTTGGGAGGTAGTTTGAGGGAATGGCAGCACAGTTTACAAGGAAGCAGCAGACCGATGAGAGGTGAGCGAGCTGCAGGCTAGAACCAGAGCTGGAACACAACACAACACATCAGGAAATGAGAGGAAGCTTCTACTGGAGCAGAAAAGTAACTCAAATAATGGCTCCTTCTCCCTTACTTAAGAGGTTCATCTCCACTCTGCATCCCAAAGCCATGCACCATACCCCATCCCACAAGACCACTCCCTGCAGCACAGAGCCACTTCTCAACCCTTACCCTGAACAAGCCCACATGGCAGGTAAACCACCACCTTCACCCCTCAGAGGCATACCTCCTCCCATCAACAGCCACAGCCCACTCCAAGCAAGCATGTTCTGCAGGCACCACCAACAGACATGTCCCACCACAACCAATCCAACACCAACCTCCAGGCAGAGCTTTGCCCTGCCCCATCCCATTCCCCCTCCCCCAGGCACACCCTCTTGGTAGAACTGTTGCTTTAGGGGCACAAAGGCATCTTCTCCTTTTTCCCCACTCTAGGGCCCACAACATAGCTCAGGAAGAGGGAGCCGGAGTCTAATGTGACCCCTCCATCAGCAACAGTATTTTTAGGCCCTTTCAAATGCAAACTTTTTATTCTCATGTGTGGAGAGCCAAGCACATGGGACACTGCAGATAAAGTCTCTGCAGGGCATGCAAAACAGGTGGCAAAGAGAAGGGGAAAGGGCTCTGGAAAAAGCCCTGCTTGACTCTGATGTGGAAAAAGGTACTGGGAAAACAAGCTCAATAGGTGTAAATATTCCGATCCCATTTGGCGTCTGAGGGAAACAAGAAGCCCCCGAGGCCAAAGCACAAGCTACAATCAACCACTGTATAGCCACCCACGGGCAATGCACCATCTTAGGTGGGCAAACCAGAGGCTTGCAGGGCTTCTAATGACTACGTCAGGACATGGGGGTAGAAGAGACACACTGTATTTCCTGGAGACCCAAAGGAAGCACTCCACGCCAGCACAGCCTGGTCTGAAATTCTGGGCAGTGGGGCAGGGGACCCGGACTGCCCCATGTGCCAACAGGCATCAACACTCAGCTGCGGCCGCCTGCCACCAGCACAGACAGAAACACTCCTAGAGACAGCACCTCACCTGCTCCACCTTCTCCCCATAGACCCCTACCATCTTCTCTCCCATTTCCTTACGACACGGGTACCCTCCCCCATCAGGGGTGCAGTACCCGCCCCTGCGCTCGCAACCCTGTTCCCCCTCCCCCATAGCGGCTCTGCACATATATGCTCCCTCCCCCCTGCGCGGAAAAGGGGGCGGGGTCGGTGCGCGCCCCCTTCCCCCTGCGCGGAAAAGGGGCGGGGTCGGTGCGCGCCCCCTTCCCCCTGCGCGGAAAAGGGGGTGGGGGAAGGGTCACTGCGCGCCCCCTTCCCCTTGCGCGGAAAAGGAGACAAGGGTAGGCGCGCGCCAGTCACCGTGCCCAGAAGGGGCCCCTCCTCCCAGAGGCCCGGCCCCTCTCCCCACGGGTATCCCAGCCCCGCCCCCACCCGGGAGCGCAGGCAGAAGGCGCCCTGCGAGAGAAGGCTGGAGCCGCCACCCCCTCCCTATCGGGGACCGCGCCACCCCGCAGGCCGCGCTAAGCCACCGCAACCAATGAGGACCCGCCCCCAGCTCGGCCGCGGCTCGTACCTGGCTCGCCGCGCCGCCCGCACTGCCCGGAGCCCGGATTCGGGTCGCGGCCCCTTTAAATGGAGGCGCCGCTCCGAGCCCTCAGCGCGCTGCAGCCCGAGGGGAGGCGGGGGCGACTCCCCATTGGCTGCGGCGGCAGGGGGGCGGTTCCCTATTGGCTGCGGCGGGGCTCGGGCTCGCGAGACTTCTTTTCAGTGGGCAGCCCCGAAAACCCGGAGCAGATTCCAGTGTCCGGGATCGGAGGCAGAGCCTGGGATCTGCAGAGCGGCCCGAAAACGCGGGGCGGATTTTCGGAACGGAGGATAAAGCCCAAAGAAGCTGGAGCATAGCCTAGAATCGGGAGAGCCCGGGAAACTCGGTGTGGCAGCCGGGCCCGGTGAGGGACGCTGCCTCCGCAGCTACCCGCCATGCTCGCTTGGGGGTGTGAAATCACGGTGCGGAACCCGGGATCAGGAACGGCACCGCCTGCATCGTCCCCTCCTGGGGGCTGTTCGCAAAATGCGGAACGGATCTACCACCGGAGCGGGAGCACCAGCCCGCTCCCCCCCCCTCCCCCGAGCCGTCTGCCCCGTTAACCCTCTCGGGCCCGGGGGAGGCCGCTGCGGAGCGGGCCCCGCCTCGGGCCCTGCGATGTCTGGCCTCGGCCCCGCGCGGCCCTACCCTGGAGGCGTCGCGGGGGGCAAGCTCCCGGCCCCCCGCTTCCGGCCCTACCTGCGCCACTCGTGACCGCCCCGACCCGCTCCGGGCTTCCGCCGCCGCCTCCCGGAGCTGGAGCGTCTCCCCCGGGCGGGAGTACAAGCGCGGCCGGGCGGGGCTTCGGCGGGGGCCGGGACACGCACAAAAAAGCCCGGGCTGGGCGCGCCGGACTGTTCCCGCCCGCCCCCGGGCAACCCGCCCACCCAACCCCCCCCCACGGACACCCCCACTGCTCCTCACCCGCCGGGCCACGCCCACTGCCACAGCACGCCCACCATGGCCCCCGTCCCTCCACTAAACACCTCCCGCCCCCCCAACGGACACAACCCCCACTCGCCACCTCACTGCTCAGGCCCCGCCCCACTGCCTGGGCACCCCCCCCCATGACCCCCTCACCCTCAACTAACATCACCACCCCTATGACACCCCCACTGCTCCTCTCCCACTGGGCCCCGCCCACTGCTGGCACCCCCTCATGATTCACTCCCCTCACTAACATCCCCTCCCCAACGGACACCAACCACTGCTCCTCACCCACTGGCCCGCCCACTTGTTAAGGCCAGCCCCCCCCCCATGGCCCTGTCCCCCAGTCACTAAAACCTCCCGCCCCCCCACAAGAAACACCTCCACTGCTCCTCACGCTCCAATGGCCCCGCCCAACTGCTGCACGTCCCCTCAATGACTCCCTCCCTCACTAACAGTCCCCCACCCTATGAACACACCCCTGCTCCTTCCCACTGGGCCCCCGCCCACTGCTGGGCACCTCCCCCATGATTCACTCCCTCCTAACATCCCCCCTGCCCAACGGACCACCCCCACTGCTCCTCCCCCACTGGCCCCCCCCCCAGTGTTAGGCACCCCCCCCCCATGGCCCTGTCCCGTCACTAACACCTCCCGCCCCCCCCAACAGACACCTCCCACTGCTCTCACGCTCCAGGCCCCGCCACTGCTGCACCCCCTCATGACCCCCTCCCCCACTCATCGCCCACCCCTATGGACACCCACCCACTGCGCCTCTCCCACTGGGCCCCGCCCAACTGCTGCCCCCCCATGATTCACTCCCCTCACGAACATCCCCCCGCCCCCAACAGAACACCCCACTGCTCCTCACCACACGGGACCCGCCCACTGCTAGGCCACCCCCCAATGGCCCTGTCCCCTCACTAACGACCCTCCGCCCCCCCCCCGACACTCCACTGCTCATCATGCTCCAGGCCCCGCCCACTGCTGGGCCCCGCCTCGCCATGATCCACTCCCCTCACTAACACCCCCCGCCTCCCCACTGGACACCTCCACTGCTCCTCACCCACTGGGCCCCGCCCACTGCTGGACACCACCCCCCCATGGCCCTGTCCCCTCAGTAACATCCCCCACGCCCCCCATGGACACTGCCACTGCTCCTCACCCACTGGGCCCCGCCCACTGCTGGGCACCCCCCCATGATCCACTCCCCTCACTAACACCCTCTGCCCCCATGGACACCCCCACTGCTCCTCACCCACTGGGCCCTGCCCACTACTGAGCACCCCCCTCATGGCCCCCTCACTAACACCCCTGACTCCCGTCACCCCCGCCCCCCATGGATACCCCCACTTCTCCTCACCCGCTGGGCCCCGCCCACTACTGGGCACCCCCCCATGACCCCCTCAGTAACACCCCTGATTCTCCTCACCCCCTGCCCCCCACGGACACTCCCACTGCTCCCCCCTGCTCCGCTGGGCCCCGTACACTCCCAGAGACGTCTCCTCCCTACGGACACCGCCACTTCTTGTAACCCAGGTCCCGCCCACTGCCAGGCACCCTCCCATGCACCCCCTCACCCCCAGGGCTGCCCAGAGAGCCCCCAGGAGAATACAGTATTTTATAGTATTGCATTTTTTTTTTATGGAAGGGGCCCTCGAAATTGCTTTGCCCCAGGCCCCCTGAATCCTCTGGGCAGCCCTGCTCACCCCACTGACACCCCCAGATCCCACCCCACTGGGACACCCCCACCCCACCACGCCCATTCCCAGGGACCCCTCCCCCTTACAGACACCCCTATCTCTCCTCAGCTCCAGACCCTGCCCAACCTCCACTGGGGCACACACACACAGGGGACTCTTCTGCCCCATGCCCATGGGCCCCCTCCCCCAGGGACACCTCATGCACACCAGATCCCTCCTGGGCCCTGCCCATTTATGGAGACCCTCCCCAGGACCCCTTCCCCACCCCTTTGGACTCCTGCTCCACTGGGACCTGCCCACTTCTGGCACCCCCCCCCCCCCCCCCCACGCTGCTGGACCCTCCCAACCCACAGTACCCTCACCTCTCCTCATACCCTGGGACTCACCCACTCCTCCCTGGTATTCCCCATCCCTCCTCACCCATAGTCCCCCTCCCACCATGGATACCCTCACCTCTCTCACACCCTCGTAAACCCCCATCCTGCCTGGAACCCCCCCATTCCTCCACCCACTACCCTGGACCTATCCCCAGGAAACCCTCCTTCCACCGCCAGCGCCACGACACCCCAATTGCCCTCCAGGGACACAATCTCCTCACACACAGCCTGTGAGGAGGACCCACCACCTCATGGGGACCCCCATACTCCATTTCTACAACAGTCCCCCTCCTCAGAAACAACCTAGCTCTCCTCACAACATAACCCCTGGAACCTCCCCCAACCTGACCCTGCCCATCCACTAGAACCCGCCTACTCCCAGACACCCTCTTCCCCCCCCTCACGTCCCCATCCACCCCACATCCCTTTCCCTCACAAACCCTGTCCTCAAGGGACACCCCTTCCCTCACCCCCCTCACCTCCCCATTCTCACTAGGACCCCCCAGTCACACCCCACCCCCTCACACCCCAACTTCCGAGACACCCCATCCCCGCAAGAACACCCTCCAAAATCTCCTCACTTCACATTCTC
>NC_133776.1:106073064-106102718 GCF_003597395.2 Chelonoidis abingdonii
CCCCCCCCCCCACACTCCCCTGGACACCCCCATCCCTTCTCACACCACTCCCCCCCAAGGATTCTCCATCCCCTCACACAAACACACCCCTCTTCCCCAGACATGTCCCATACCCTCTCATTCACACAGCCCTCTTCACCAGACACCCCATCCCTGGAGACACCCCCCTCACACCATTCCCTCACACATCCTCCTATCCCCTGGAGACACCCCCCATCCCCTCATGCGCACACACCCCATCTCCTGTGGACCTCTCCATCCCCTCACACACACACCCCTCTTCACCTGGACACCCCCCAGAGACACTCCCCATTCCCCCCCACACACATACCTGTCTCCCCCCAGGACACATCCCATCATCCCCTCTCACATCTTCCAGCCCCCCAGACACATCTCGCCTCCCACCCCCCCACACATCCTTTCCTCCTGGACACCCCCCCATCTCCTGGGGATCCCTTTGTCCCCTCTCACACATCACTTCTCCCCAGACACCTTCCATCCCCTTACACAACCTCTCCCTTCAGAGACACTCCCGTCCCTGACCCCACCCTCTCCTCCACCATGCCTTGGGGATGGCCCCATTGCCTTGCACATCTCCCTGGTACACCCCTATCTTCTCACACACACACCATCCTTTCTGAGCACTATTGTTTCCTGTCCTCCCTCCATCCTCCACTCCTGTCCTCCCTCATGAATACCCCCATTCCCACACATGAAAACTCTCATCCACTCTCTCACACACCCATCCCCTCCGGATGCTATTATTTCCTGTCACCCCCACCCCTCTCACACATCCATTCCCTTCCTTACCCATTGTTTGGTGTACCCACCTCCTCTCCCCCATTCTCATGGGTATACCCCCATCCATTCACCCATCCTCTCCTGATACACACACCCATCCTCCTGGTTCCCCCCCCCTTCACCCATCTGCCCAATTCCACACAATCTAGTACTTTTCACATGCCCTCCTTATTGATTCTCCCCTGAGATTCCCATCCACCCCCTCAATTTACTTCTTGGGAACACTCCCCATCCCTTCACCCATCCCCCACCCCTCACTGATCCTCCTTATCCTCTCACACACACCCTTCACCACAATTCCACACATCTTTTGAGATCCCATCCATCCTCTTCCCCTTGATTCCAGCTGAGATCCACACACGTGCTCTCAATTTACTCCTTGGAAACACCCTCATCCCTCTTCACTCCAATCCCCTCCCAAGGGCACTCACCTGTCCCAATTCCCAACCCACAACTTCCCCCCATCCTCTCACTTGCTTCCCCACTCCTTCTCTGGGGAACCCCATCCCCTCACCTAACATCTCCCCCTCCAATTTTATGCCCCCAAGGGGGGTAACCCAATAGGGAGTCACAGTGAGAAAGAGCTGCACTGCAGGCACCAAGAAAGCGAGGCAAGGAGCTGGGACTGGAGTCAGAAAGGCAGAGGGCAGTAATAGGATACAGGGAGGAGGATGCTGGCTGAAGCTGCAGGGAAGGAAATGGATTTTAGCTGCAGTGTGTTAGATGGAAGAAGGGAGAGCCAGGAAGGCGGAAGAAGAGACGATTACAGAAGTCCAGGCCAAAGAGAACCAAGGCATGACCCTGGGTTGTGGAAGCAGAGATGAAGAGGAAGAAAATGTTTAAAGATGTCATAAACAAAGACAAGATAACTTGGACAGGAATAATAGGTAGAGTCACAAAATAACCTGCTTCACCAGCAATGCCAGCTCACCTACCTGTCCATCAACTTCTCACACCTTCCATGCCACTCCTTTTTCACTGAATGCCTCCCTCAACTGATCTGGATGGCCAGTAACTGCCCTCTCCTGCTTTAAATCTCCACTCAAGTTGAAAAGAAATCTGCCAGTTGTTGTCAGCTGAGATGAGGGGGAGAAAGGAATAAATAATTTGCAAGATAGGAAAAAATACTTGCTTTATAGTATGTATATAAACAGTGTATCCCTCTATCCCCATCCTTCATATGACATGTCTTAGATGGTAAGTTTCATAAGGCAAATGACTGTCTCCTTATATCTGCAGTACAATGGGGCCCTGATCCTGATTTTGACCTCTGAGGCCTATTGCAATGTAAATTATTAAATTATATTAAAAAAACTGTCAGACTATTAAGGTTGCAAGGTGAAACACTCAATCTAGGAAGCACTTGTGCATCCTTAACACTGGTCCTTTGTGTATATTACTATTAAACCCCAAGAAAGAGAGGGCCTCAAAGAGTAAGAGAGGGGTCTATGGTGAGACTAAGGAGAAGAGATTTTTAGACATGGAGAGGAAGAGCAGGAGGAGGGGATCAAGGAGGGAGTTGGGGAAGAGGAGGTCAATGCACTGGGCATAGAGAACTCATTCATACAATATCAGGGTTGGAAGGGACCTCAGGAGCTCATCTAGTCCAACCTCCTGCTCAAAGCAGGACTAATCCCCAGACAGATTTTTGCCCCGGATCCCTAAATGGCCCCCTCAAGGATTGAACTCACAACCCTGGGTTTAGCAGGCCAATGCTCATTCAAGGAGCTTTAATATGTAGGAAGTGGGGTGCTAGAAAGCGAATTGAGATCACAGAGAAGTTTCCTCAGGGGCAGCAGTGCCCAAACCATGATCTATGCATAACTTAATTGTTACATTCTCAAGAGAGCTAAAATATATAAATACTTCCCTGAAGTGATTTTCACCTCTTTGTGTTTTATTTATTTACACTCTAGCCAGTGGTTCAAAAGCTATAGGGCTAGTCTCCCAAGGAATGTATCAAAGGAGGTAGGAGCTGTGTGGGGTTTTTTTGTTGTTTTTTTTAAATAGCTCTGGCTGTCAGGCTACCCAACCCACCCCTGTGGCTTGTGCTCCTGAAGAAGGGCTGTGCCCACCCAGGAGGTGGGGAGAGCCAGAGCCCCACCCCCGGGGATCAGACTCTCCTTGCCCTCCCACACATATCCCTCCTCTGGAGGGGCGGGCTCTGGCTCAGTCCTGGGGTGGCAGCAGCAGCACAGAAGTAAGGGTGGCAATGGGGCACTAAGTTTGTTGTGAAAAGTGATATTGACAAATATCACTTTTCACATGGCCACCCTTACTTCTAGGATGCTGCCTTCAGAGCTGGGTGCCCGGCCAGCAGCCTCTGCTCTGCCTTCAGAGCTGGGTGGCAGTGTATGTACTGGGGGGGAGGGGCATAAATGACTACAGACACAAAGAAAGGGGGCCCCGATCAAATATATTTGAGAACCACTGCTCTAGACTTAGAACAATGTTTGTGTGTATACAGACGCATACACACACATGCAATCAGATGGAGATAATAGTTGTAATTACCACTGGTATGTTGTGGGGTTTGAAGGTACAGGCAGCTGGGAAGGAAACTGATTGTGTCAGAGGAGATGGGTCTGTGCACATGGGATGGGAGCTAAAGCCTAGTGATCATCAGTGGGACAGGAGATGGGGGGGATGGGTAATGGCCAGTAGGAAGGAAAGTAAGGCTGGGCAGCCTCAAGTGGGAAGGGAAGTAGGGCTAATCCAATGGTAGAGCTATGACCTGGCAATCACTAATGGGGGGGAAGTGTCCATCAGACACTCTTTCTAATAAGAAGGTGGTTCCATGTAATGAAACATTAGGTGAAGTAGCAGCATTCTTGAAGGTGGAAGAAAGAAAATGAATAATGGTGATGGAAGGAGTGAGAAGGGGAGACAGGCAAGGATCCAGGATTGGAGGCAGTTAGAAGCGCTAGGAGATCTCACAGGTGAACGCAAAGTTCACGGTAACAAACACTCAGGTATGTGCTAGGAACCCCCATTATACAGTCTCACAACTTTCTGAGAAATGCCTCCAGCTTTATTAATCTGAGTAGAAACAGATTGTTTTTCTATTTAAATAGTATTTAAAGTTCAGTTATTGTCAACAAAATATGTGCATCCAAATCAGTGCTACTGCCTTTGGGGACCACATAAGCTTATTCTATGTTTTAGTTGTGTTGGTTTTGTAAGGCTTGGGAGAAGGCACCATACTCCATTCAGAGCTGATTTAAGATGGAGTCACCGAGAGCTGATAAAAATTGAGCCCACTATAATAGGATAAGAATCTAACACCAGGCATGGTGGGAAGAAATTGAACTCTATTTCCAGTCCCACCTGATCTGGGTCAGTGTTTCAGCGGTCACATGGCAATAGTCATTATCCACTGATACCAGTGGCTGGTATTACACCCACAATGCTATATTTACGGTCACTCTTCAGAGTCTAAGTCTACGACCACACTAACAATTTGTCGGACAGGGTTGTGGAAAAAAAACAAAATACCCCGACCAACGTAAGTTTCACAGACAAAAGCACAAGTGTGGATAGTGCTATGTTGGTGGGAGATGCTGCCAGCATAGCTACTGCTGCTCATTGGGGGTCGTTTAATTATGCTGATGGGAGAGCTTTGTCCCATCAGCATAGAGCAGCTACACAGGAGACCTTGCAGCAGTGCAGCTGCGCCACTGTAAGGTCTGTAGTGTAGACGTAGCTTAAGACTTCTTTCACTCAACAAAATCCCCACGATGGCTAAAGATGGGATTTTCAAAAGCACTGGACAATGCCATAACTGGCATTGCCATAACTGTCCCATTTAAGTGAATGGGAATTTTACCATTTGTTTCACTGGGAATAGGTAAGCCAATACCCTTTGGAAAAATCCCACTCTAATTCTGAAAGTTCCAACCCTGGCCTACAAGTGTGAGCTAGGGTTGGAGAAGAATTTAAAATAGAATTTAGAGAAATGACAATCTGCTCTGAGCCTGTTCTTGAGCCCCTGCTAACAAAGCTCTTCCACACCCAAATTTGCACCAGTTTCACTCACCGAGTGTAACACCCCATCTTTAGGCCCATTCTACACTTAAAATTTAGTTTGACATAGCTATATTGCTCAGGGATGTGACAAAACCACATTACTGAGTTAACCTCCAGTGTAGATGCACCTAGGCTGATGAAAGCATGCTTCTGTCAACCTAGCGACCATTGCTTGTTGAGATGGTGTTCCTACACCTGCCAAAAAACCCCTCTATCACCGCAAGCTGTGTCTGCACTATGTGGTTATGCCAGTATAGTACGCATAGTATAGACGTGGCCTGACTGAAACTGGTGCAATTCTGTGTTCAGACAAGCTGAAAGTTGCTCTTGTTCTGTACTGATGGTTCAACTGTGTCAGCACAGCCTAAAGCACTCCTGCCCTTTTAACTGAGCCCCACAGAAAACTGTCCCCAGCCAAACAATAGCAGTGCAAAGGGGCAATTCAGCCCACCTTCAGAACTTTTAAATGTTAATGCCATTAAGCACAGGCAATTTCTCAGATCTTCTGTTCTTCTGGGATTTGATCAGTGTTGCTCTCATGAAACCCCCACACATGCTGAGACATCACAGAGGTCAAGAGGAATGTCTCCTCCACTTCATGCTGCTACTGCTAATATTACAGAGATGGAGCCTACATGTTGGGGGATGCAGTGCCTCCTAGCTTCTCCCTTTGATGCTAGCTGCTGCTGCTGCTGCTTATATTGTAGCAGGTGCAACTGCACACATGGGGCTTCTGTAAGACCAGCAATGACTGCTGATCTCCTGAGAATTCTGGTGAAGATAATTCTTCCCCCGCCCACCCCCCCAAAAAAATCAAGGAAATTAAATGCAAAAAACTCCATTAATGCACCATTAAGGCTGTGAACATAACTGCACAAGAATTAGGGTAGGGAAACATTCCCTTTCTTGTTACAATTAAGTCTTACTAATAGAGTATAAAATATACTACAAAGTGCTCTTACCAGGCCTAATGTGTATTGTAAACTATGAGGTGTTCATATAGTTATATGATGCCACATGCCAGTTAGATATCAGACAGGTAGTGTGTGAATCACTTTTTCTCTTGAGGCAGCTCTGACCAAAATTAATTGTGTCAGGCTTGGTCTACACTACATACTTACTTCTGTATAACTATGTTGCTCAGGGTGTGAAAAATCCACATCTCTGAGCGATGTAGTTATACCGATCTTAACACACACACACACATGTGTAGACAATGCTATTTTGGCAGGAGAGCTCCCACCAACATAACTATTGCCTTTCGCAGAGGTGGATTATTAAGCCAACAGGAAAGCTCTCTTCTGTTGGCTTGGAGCATCTTCACCAGACATGCTGCATTGATGCAGCTGCCCCAGTGTAAATTTGTAGTGTAGACCTGCCCTCAGTTTAGCTCTCTGTCTGAAATATGTGAGTTGGAGTTTTCTACCACGCAGGAATGTTAAAAGTTAGCCAATATCCTGCCTCCCAGATGAGCCATCATTCCTGGCCAGGAGACAGAGTTCTGGGAAAGCAGGGATTCTCTTGTAGTGCTGTGGAGTGGAGCAAAGATTGATTTTCATCCTCCTTAACTCCTCATCCTGAAACTACCTGGCCAGGGTGAGTAGTAGCCCTCTCAGCATGTAAAATAGGGACTGGTGACAAAATATGGGAAGTGTGTCCAACGTGGGGCACTGCTTACCCAAAGTATATTAAATGGCACCTCATTTGGGGGAGTTCTGTTAATTATTTTCAATAATACCTTTCTTAAGCTAGTGGTTGTCCTGTGTTACATTCCTTCCCTTTCTCTGTGTATATATTTCCTAGGAGTCTGTTTCCCACAGAGGGACACTGTCAACTTTGGCCATGTCTACATGCACAATTTTTACCACATTAACTATAACTGTATGATTAAAGCAGTACCATCCCCCTAGTGTGGATGCAGTTATATTAGTGTAGAGGAGGTGCTTTTATTCCTGTACACAAAGGGGAATAACTACTTTAAGTCACCTTTATAGTGGTTTAACTGAATATACAGTAGGCTTTTACTTGTTAGCAAAATAATTATACAAGTCACATCCATTACCAAAATAGTTACGTCAGTAGAAATTTCAGCTGTTGACCAGGTCTTACACATTTTTGGTTGAAAACACACACATTTCCTTACCTGTGTTTTCCAGTTGCTTCCCCTCCACCCATCTCCTGTCCTGCTGCTGCAGGCCCTAGGAGGGTTTCCCTGAGCTGAACTGTATTTCCACTACTGTCACCTTTGCTCTCCTCACCACTAACTGTACAACTTGTGTCCCCAGCCAGATTGTGTAACCTCATCACCTTCCCTATAACTGTGCCCACCGCCACCCTATGGAACACTCTATGTGCCCCCCCCCCCCAACAAACAAACAAACCAACCTGTACCAGCAGCCAGGCAAGATGACAAGTCTGGTTAATAAAGGTAATAGTACTGATATCACTATCGTAAAGCAGCTAAGTACTGCACAACATTCTGCTTAAAAACAAGCACTAAACACAATCAACATGGGTCATATTAAATATATTCAGAGCTAACAGATAAATATGAAAACATACCAGTTCATTAATTATCATCAACTGGGGGTCGCTCAAGCCTTGGTTCTTGGCCCAATGCTATTTAATATTTTTAATCAGTGATCTATAATATAAAATAATTGATAAAGTTTACAGATGAGACTAAGGTTGGTGGATTAGTAAATGAGGGGGACAGATCACTGTTTCAGAACAATCTGGATCATTTGTAAACTGGATGCAGTCAAACTACATGTGTTTCTGACTGAGCTTGTGAAGTTCTCACACTCAGCATTTCTCTGTCTGTAACACAATCAATTCCAAAATTTCAGGGAATGCTCTAGGCATCAATGGTCAAAAGTGTGTTGATTGGGGGCGGATCAGAAAAATGGGGGGGGGGACACAAAGCTCATGTCAGCTCTTTAGCAGAGCCAACCAATGCAAGCACCCCTGCAATGGTCTATAGATCAAACAACTGGTTGATGGCACCCATTAATGCCTTCTAGCATAACAATACTCCTATTTCATTGCTGTGTATCTTCCCAACGGAGTTAAATCATTCAGGATGTCAAAATGTTAGTCTCCCAGACAGAAAGAACAACCAGGAGCCAATGGAGTGGTGGGGGGGATGTGAACACAGCCCCTGGCATGAAGGAAGAGAGAATGAGGATCCTAGTATGGGGGAAAGGGAAAATGGAGCACAAAAAGACACTCGTGGGGAGATTGGGGGAACTTGGTGTGGGGAAGGGGGTCACACAGAGCCCATGGCATGCGGGAAAGACAAAAACCCTGTCATGCAGGAAGAGGGGAGAGATGGGGGAAGAGGCTAATGAGATTTCACACAGAGTCTCTGATGTGGGGGAAGAATGGGGGACCCTGGAATGGGAAAAGGGGGCCACACAGAGCCCCTGGCATGGTGGGGGAAAAGGGAATGAGGGCACATAACATCCCTGGCTGGGGAAGATTGAAAGACCCTGGAATAGGAGAAATGGGGGGCATACGGGAATGAGAGTAATGGAGCACACAGAGACACTTCCGTGAAGAGGAGAATGCAAGGCCCTGGAATGGAGGGCACACAGAATGCCTAGTTGGAGAGAGATTGTGGGAAGCTGCAGCAAGTTCCTGAAATAGAGGGGGATGGGAGGATGACATCCACCCACAGATCTTGGGGACAGCGAGAATGAAGGATGCTAATAGGAACTCCTGATGTGTGCAATGTACTTGGCCTGCAGAAACTACAAAGCATGCAATCCTCTACCAATACTTCCAACACAGGGTCTTACCTCCAGAACACAGAATTTAGGTCACACTTACAGGGTCAGGGACTGTACCCTGGAACACAGTGACATCAAAAATAATGTGGGGGGCCATTGTACGTAACCAGCTGATTATGAACTCCCAGAGCAAAGCTGTAGCAAAAAGGACGTAACACAGACCTTGGATGTGTAAACAAGGGGATATACAGCAGGAGCAGGGAGATTACAGTACCCCTGCATACCACATTGGGGAGATCGTTACTGGACTACTGTGTCAACTACTGGTGGATGCAGCCTTTAGAAAGAATGCTGAAAAACTGGAGAGGGTTCAGAGAAGAGCCACAAGAGCAATTTGAGGAGTGGAATGAGTGGGAGACTTAAGATCAAGCTATTTAGTTTATCAAAGAAGCTACTTGGTTGTGATCTATAATTACCAACAAAAGAGAAAATACTGAATAGAGGGAATCTAGCAGACAAAGACAGAATAAGATCTAATAACTGGAACTTGAACTCAGTAAAGTTCAAATTGGAAATAAGACACAAATTTAATTACCTATTAGAATAATTTTGCCAAGGGATGCAGTAAAATCTCCATCACATGGAGTCTTTAAATCAAGACAGGGTATTTTTCTAAAAAGATCTACTCTAGAGGGAAATACTGAGTGACATTGAATGGCCTGTGTTACTCAGGTTAGGCTCCTTTTGACCTTAGTATCATCTGCATCTCACGTCCCTGCTACCTACCACTGAACTATGAGCTCCCTGAGGCAGGCTGGTATTTCATCCCTGGCTGCTGGGCTGTGGGATAAACGGGAGCTAGCTCCACAGACAGGACTTAGGAGCTACATTGCAAACCCGAACTTTACAGGCGCTGCCAGCGAGTGGCATCCAGACCCCCCGCTGGGTGCCCGGGCTCCCATACAAGGCAGCAGCAGAGCCAGCACGCTGTGCAGGAGGCCCCCCAAGCCTGAAGCTGCTCCAGGCTCTGTGATAGTGACAGACCGGGCCGGGCGCTCCCCGGGGACCGTGGCAGCGTCGGACACAAAGCGGCGCGGGCACAGCCCCGACCCTCCACCCAGCGGTCAGCGCGCCCCAGCACACGGGCGGGGCGGGGCGGGGCCCTGTGGGCTCAGGGACAGGGCGCCCCAGCCGCCCCCACGAGGCCCGCTCCCCCTCTGCTCGCGCCGGGAAGAATGGTCACAGCTCAACCGCCGCTCGGGGCGGGGCGGGGCGGGGCGGGGCCGGCCCCCGTACTCGCTGTAGCGCACTGACAGCAGCCTGGGCAATGCTTGCAGGACTGTCTCTTTAAGCATCACCACCCTCCCTACGCTCGCGCATATGCCGATCTCAGTGCGCCTGCGCACGCTCAGGGGTTGGCTTGTTCGTTCCTTTGTCCCCACCTCGCCTCTCACCTAAGCTTGGTGCTGAGGGGATGAGTGGCAGCTAGTTTCGCGGGCTGTGAAGACTGCTCAGCCAATAAACTCCGAATAGAGGCGCGATCTCGGCTTTGGTCCCGCCGTGCTCCAGTCCTTCTGTGATTGGCACTGCTATGAACCACTAAACGGAAGGTGAGAAGAGAAGGTTGGCCAATGGGCCAGCGACATGGGCAGGCCTTGGGTAGCCAGGTAGGCTGTCCGATTTCCGGCCGCGCGCGCTCTTTTTTCCCTAGGCTCCTAGGAGGCGAGAAGGCCGCAATCCGTTGTGGGAGCGAGTGCCCAGGAACAGGTGAGGCGGGGGGTGGCGGCGTCCCGTGAGCAGCACCCCGGGCTCCGGACCTCCTCCCCCCAAGGCGCGGGAGGCAGAGGCTCTGGGCGCAGCGGGCTTGCGTGGGTTCGGCTGCCGGCAGCCTTCCGCCCTGCTGGGCCCGTGCGGCGAGGCCGTGGTGTCCGGCCGATGCGGCTCGTAGCGGTGCCGCGCCGCGCCGGTGGGCGGGAGGCCTTGGCTGCACGCGAAGCGGCACCGGTTCAACTTCATTTCGAAGGCCCACTGGTGCGACTTCCTCGCATGATCCCCTTTCCCTGGCTGGCGTGCCGCCCGGCCCTGCCACCTCGCTAGCTTCGCACACGCTTGCCCTTTTCTTCCCACTTGGTGCATCGCAAACCTTCCTTAAGCCTCCTTCTCTCCCGCGCAATTTCCGCGGTTGCTTTTGCGCGACTCCTCAGTTAACTGTAAGTAAACGATTTATATGTGCCAGTGCTGCTTGGTGGCTTCACAAATTACATCTTGCTTGTTTTACTACCTCCCCATATGCTTGTAGGCACAGTACCCCGCTTGTCATTCTTTCTGAGGGTAATTGCGTATAAACTTACCGCTTTGCGTAGCCCTCTACCCCTCATGTTCATGCCTCCATTGACCCCACCACACACACACTTACTTTCCCTAGATGCACAGCTCGGGAGAATTATCCAAGTTGCAATTCATTCTGCCTTATGCATTCTAAAAGCTGCCAACCAGGTTTTAGTTCTATAATTATTTTGGTGTACACACCTCTACTCCAATATAATGTTGTCCTCAGGAGCCAAAACATTTTACCATGTTATAGGTGAAACCGCGTTATATCAAACTTGCTTTGATCCACCAGAGCGCGCAGCCCTGCCCCCCGGAGGGCTGCTTTACTGCATTATATCTGAATTTGTGTTATATCGGGGTAGAGGTATATTTGAACTCTCTGCAGCTCCTAGGTACAATGTGTATGGTGCTTCATAAGTAAAATAACTTCTTTTGACTGAGTGCATAGTTTGAGCATGCTATGTAACGATTACAGATATCTTCTCTGGTTACCTTACAACCACTTTGACCAACTTGGAACCTGTCACAGATTGAAGTGTCACTAGAGGAAGTTTTGGAATTAATTGATAAACTTAACATTAACAAGTCACCCGGACCGGATGGCATTCACCCAAGGGTTCTGAAAGAACTCAAATGTGAAATTGCGGAACCATTAACTATGGTTTGTAATCTGTCCTTTAAATCAGCTTCTGTACCCAGCTAATGTAATACCAATATTTAAAAAGGGCTCTAGGGGTGATCCCAACAATTACAGACCCCTAAGTCTAACATCAGTACTAGGCAAATTACTTGAAACAATAGTAAAGAAAAATGTCAGACACATAGAAGAACATAAATTGTTGGGCAAAAGTCAACATGGTTTCTGTAAAAGGAAATCATATCTTACTAATTATTAGAGTTCTTTGAAGGGGTCAACAAATGTGGACAAGGGGGATCCAGTGGACATAGTGTACTTAAATTTCCAGAAAGCCTTTAACAAGGTCTCTCACCAAAGGCTCTTAGTAAATTAAATTGTCATGGGATAAGAAGGAAGATCCTTTCATGGATTGAGAACTGATTAAAAAGACAGGGAACAAAGAGTAGAAATAAATGGTAAATTTTCAGAATGGAGAGGGGTACTAGTGTGTACCCCAAGGGTATCAGGACCAGTTCTAGTCAACTTATTCATAATGATCTGGAGAAAGGGGTACATCAGTGAGGTGGCAAGTTTTCAGATGATAGTTACTGCTCATAGAGAGTTAAGACCAAGGCAGACTGAAGAACTTAAAAAGACTCACAAAACAAGTGATTGGCAACAAAAGGCAATGAAATTTAATATGGATAGCCCCAACTATAGCATACAATATGATGAGACTAATTAAGGCTACAGCTAACAGGAAAAGAGCTCTTGGAGTCATCGTGGATAGTTCTCTAAGATGTCCACACAGTGTGCAAAGGTGGTCAAAAAAGAAACAGGATGTTAGGATCATTAAAAAGTGATAAGAATAACACGTGAGATATATTATTGCCCTATATACATCCATGGGACGGCCACATCCTTGAATACTGAGACAGATGTTGGTCTCTCAATCTCAGAAAAGATAATATTCTGGCATTAGAAAAGGTTCTGAGAAAGGCAACAAAATGATTATGGGCCTTGGAACGGGTCCCAGTATGAAGAGATTAAGAGGCTAGGACTTTCAGCTTGGAAAAGAGGACTAAGGGGATATTGATAGGGTATAATCTGAGTCAGTTGGAGAGTGAAATAAGGAAATTTATTTACTGTTCCCATAATATAAGAGCCCAGGGGCCAACCAAACGAAATTAATGGCAGCAGGTTAAAAACAAATATAAGGAAGTTCTTCTTCATGCAGCGCACAATCAACCTGTGGAACTCCTTGCCTGAGGGGTTGTGAGGCTAGGACTATAACAGGGTTTAAAAGAGAAACTAGTAAATTATGGAGGTTAGGTTATAATGGCTATTAGCCAGGAGGGTCAGGATGGTGTCCTAGCCTTTTTTGCAGAGGGTGGAGATGATGGCAGGAGAAAGAGCATTGATCATTCTCTGTTCTGTTCACTCCCTCTGGGGCACCGGGCATTGGTCACTGTCGGTAGACAGGATACTGGGCGGTGATGACCTTTGGTCTGACCCCGGTAGTGCCCTTCTTATGTTTAGCTCTCCAACACTTCTAAATGGAGAAACTTAGTCATGGATAATTAGTGCAAATGGAACCGTGGATGCCAAGTAACTTTTAGGTAAACAAGGGACTAGGTGCAACTTTTTAAGCATTAAGCACCATATTATTGCCAGATGCTTACAGCAAACATATCATCAGTGGACTATTTTGATTGTTTTGTTTTTTGGTTTTGAAGTCTGATTGTTTAATAAAGTTCTATTAACCTATCAAACAGCCACTAAACATAATATATATAAAATTAATGGCCATACTGCAGAAAGAAGTCTGTCTAGCCATACCTGTCTATTCCACAGTGGCAATGCCAGGTGCTTCAGAGGCAATAATCAGAACAGTTATCATCAAGTCGATCCTCCTCTGTGGCCCATTCCTAGCTGCTGACAGGACAGACTAGGATTACCCATATCAGACCGCATTTTGTAATAGCATTGATGACTATCTCCATGATTATCTGTTCTTTTTGAAACCTGTTTTATAGTCTCTGGCCGCACAAGTAGCCTCTGGCAAGGAGTCTCAACAGTTGACTACATTGTTGCAAAAAATACTTCCTTTGTGTTTGCCTAATCAACCTATTTATTTTATCACTGCAGTTCCTCTGTTATGAGGAGTAAAAAACACTTTCCTTATTTACTTTCTCCACACCCCATTTATAGACTCTATCAATCCTCCCTTAGTTGTTCTTCCAAGCTGAAAAGTCCCAGTCTTTTCATTCTCTCCTCATATGGACAGCTTCCCCATCTCTATATTTTGTGCTCCTCTTCAAGACTTCTACGTCTCAATAGTATCTTGTTGAGAATCCCTGTCACACCTTATGGCAGGATTCAAGCTGTGGCTACCATGGATTTATATAGAGGCAATATGATTTTTGTCTTCTTACTGTCCCTTTTCTAATGATCCCAACATTTGTTTAGCGTTTTTGACTGCCGATGCACACTGAATGGATGTTTTCAGAGACCTATCCACAACGACTCTCAAGATCTCTTTCTTGAGTGGTAATAGCTAATTTAGACTCCATCATTTTATGTGTATGGTTGGGTTTATGTTTTCCAATGTGCATTACTTTGTATTTATCGACATTTAATTTCATCTGCCATTTTGTTGCCCAGTCACTCGGTTTTGTGAGATCCCTTTGTAACTCTTTGCAGTCTGCTTTGGACTTATCTAGTTTTATTTTATCTGCATATTTTGCCATCTCACTGTGTACTACTGTTTACCATTTTTTCTAGATAATTTATGAATGTATTGAATAGGACTGATCCCGGTACAGACCCCTGGGGGACACTACTGTTTACTTCCCTCCATTCTGAAAACTATTTATTCTTACCCTCTGTTTCCTATCTTTTAACCCGTTACTGATCCATGAAAGGACCTTCCCTCTTATCCCATGACAGCTTACTTTGCTTAAGAGCCTTCGGTGAAGGACCTTGTCAAAGTCTTTCTGAAACTCTAAGTACACTCTATCCACTGGATCCCCCTTGTGCACATGCTTGTTGACCCCCCCTCAAAGAATTGTAGTGGATTGGTGAGACGTGACTTCCTTTTTCAAAAACCATGTTGACTCTTCCGCAACAAATGATGTTCATCTACGTGTCTGACAATCCTGTTCTTTGCTATAGTTTCAACCAGTTTGCCCAGTACTGAAGTAATTGTCAGGATCGCCTCTGGAGCCCTTTTTAAAAATTGATGTCATGTTATCTAATCTCCAGTCATCTGGTACAGAAACGGATTTAAATGATAGGTTCCATACCACAATTAGCAGTTCTGCAATTTCACATCTGAGTACATTCAGAACTCTTGGATGAATACCATCTGATCGTGGTGACTGATAAAGTAACTGTAATAAATCTGTTCGAAAACCTCCCCTAATGACACCTCATTCTGGGACAGTTCTTCAGATTTGTCACCTAAAAAGAATGGCTTAGGTTTAGGAATCTCCTTCACATCCTCAGCTGTGAAGACTGATGCAAAGAATTCATTTAGGGTTTGTCTGCACTGGCACTTTACAGCGCTGAAACTTGCAGCACTCAGGGGTGTGCTTTTTCACACCTCTGAGTGAGAACATTGCAGCACTGTAAAGTGCCAGTGTAGACAGTGCACCAATGCTGGTTGCTATTCCCCTCGTGGAGGTGGTATTTTTTAGAGTGCTGGGAGATCTCTCTCTTAGCGCTCTGCCACAACTACACAAGCCACATTAAAATGCTACCAGCGAAGATGTACCCTTAGTTTCTCCACAATGGCCTTATCATCTTTGTTTGCTCCTTTAGCATCTCTATTGTCCAGTGGCTCCACTGGTTGTTTAGCATGCTTTCTGCGTCTGATGCACTTTAAAAAGGGACATGGTTAACATAAAATCACCCTTGCCTGAAGTTTTACTTGCTACTGTTACAAGGAATACATCTTATTAGAATTGAATGCTTACAGAGTTGTTTCAGTTTTCTTTTTGCGTTTGAGCGCTTCACATGTATTTCATTTCCCCCAGTATATATGGTTCTTTCACACAGCAACATGAGAGAAATGATCTTAAAAAATAGGAAAATATAACTGCAGAGGTTGGCATTAGGACTCGGATGCAGGACTGAAAACCGACTAGATTTTAAGTCAGCTTTTCACTTAAAGGCAGATCTCTTCTTGGTTTTTGTGGTATTTATGTGGCTAGTAGGTCAGAAAGAGCACTTTAGTTGGAAATATCGTTGGCTACACAGGCTAATTTAAATCAGATGTACTATGTTCAAATTGTATGTATTTTCCCTTATATTGTCTGTTTCCCCAGGTGTCTGGGGTTGCAAAGACTGGAGATGCTTCCGTTCTGATAATTATGTCTGTGGTTGTGCCCAGGAAAGTAACTGTAGTGTTGTGTGCATTGGAAGTTGCTGGTGTGTACTTTGAGTATATATAATCAATGATGTATTTGCTCTCAGGTTGGAAAAATGCAAGGAAATAAAGGCTTTAACATGGAGAAGCAAAACCATGCTCCAAGAAAACAGCATCAGCAACAGCATCAACAACCACCTATTCCTGCTAATGGACAGCAGGCCAATAGCCAGAGTGAGTAGATTACACAAGTCAATCTTGGTTGGTGTAGCCTGCTGAAGTGCCATCAGCGTAGGCCCTGACTTAAATTTCACTTTAAACTGTCACAGGTTCTTTTGCTATTTGAGATGCTCTGATATCCCATGAGAAAGGATTAGTTTGGATTCTCTTCTGCTGTCAAGTTCCTCTGGACTTTTTATTGCCAATCCTTGCCCTGTGAATAAACCCACTTGTATTCGTTCTTTTCGGTATGATAGAGCTTTTTACTAAATCTGTAAATAGAGGAGATTGCATTCAGGATTACACTTTCAGTCAGTTCAGTTCTGCTCTTATGGCAGAGGTGGACAACATGAGCCTGAGAAGGAGCCAGAATTTACCAATGTACATTGCCAAAGAGCCACAGTAATCTGTTGTCAGCCCCCCATCAGCTCCCAACCCTCAGCGCCTACCACCAGTCAGCACCTCCCTCCTGGTGCAATCAGCTGTTTCTCATGCAAAGGAGGCTCTGTGGGGGAGGAGTGAGGGCATGGCAGGCTCAGGGGAAGGGGCAAGGGCCTTGGAGGAAGGGGTGGAGTGGGGGCAGGGCCTGGGGCAGGGCCTGGGGCAGAGCAGGGGGTTGAGCAGAGAGCACCCCCTGGCACACTGAAAAGTTAGCATCTGTAGCTCCAGCGTTGGAGTCAGCGCTAATGCAGGGAGCCACATATTAACCTCTGAAGAGTTGCATGCGGCTCAGGAGCCACAGGTTGGCCACCGCTGTCTTATGGCCTGACTTTCAAATGTGTTGAATGCTGGCAGTTCCCAAGGGCTTCATTGAGATTTTTGGCACTTAGTGCTTCTGAATCAGACCATTAATGTGCATGTTCAAAGATTCCTTCCTTGCTGCTTATAGGATCTTCCAGTAAATCAAATTACCTGGAGGACTGCAGATCTCTCCAATCCTTCAGTGTCCTCACTGTGGATTTTACAAGAAAGAGGTGGCTTGTCTGTGACTGGCACTCTTTTTCCTCCTTTTCTCTCGCCCTCACCCTTCTTCCCAACGCTGTATCGGAGGACCACCTAGCACAGTCCTTCCTAGGTACTGGTGGGATAGAGTTGCCGTCAGCATAGATGCAGTTCTAGTAGGAAGGTTGTTGAAGTGTTCGCCAATCATACATCAAATCGAAACTTCTGTGCGAGGTGGTCTTCTGACTTGGCTGCTTGAGACTCCAGCATCAAAGCACCAGTAGTACTAGTCAGGGTTGCTGTGCCAGTAAATCCAGTCCACTGGAGTTTACCCTTGTTCAATATGGGCTGGAGCTCTATGGAATTGTTGGGGTTTGGTAATGGTGATCTTGGAGGGTTTAATGACCTTTGGGGCCTTAGCAGATTCATAGATTCATAGACTCTAGGACTGGAAGGGACCTCAAGAGGTCATCAAGTCCAGTCCCCTGCCCTCATGGCAGGACCAAATACTGTCTAGACCATCTCTGATAGACATTTATCTAACCTACTCTTAAATATCTCCAGAGATGGAGATTCCACAACCTCCCTAGGCAATTTATTCCAGTGTTTAACTACCCTGACAGTTAGGAACTTTTTCCTAATGTCCAACCTAAATCTCCCTTGCTGCAGTTTAAGCCCATTGCTTCTTGTTCTATCATTAGAGGCTAAGGTGAACAAGTTTTCTCCCTCCTCCTGATGACACCCTTTTAGATACCTGAAAACTGCTATCATGTCCCCTCTCAGTCTTCTCTTTTCCAAACTAAATAAACCCAATTCTTTCAGCCTTCCTTCATAGGTCATGTTCTCAAGACCTTTGATCATTCTTGTTGCTCTTCTCTGGACCCTCTCCAATTTCTCCACATCTTTCTTGAAATGCGGTGCCCAGAACTGGACACAACACTCCAGTTGAAGCCTAACCAGCGCAGAGTAGAGCGGAAGAATGACTTCTCGTGTCTTGTTTACAACACACGTGTTAATGATCTAACTTAATGGTTCAGAAACATGTAGTGGTGAGGGTCTGAAGCTGCCATTTATGGATGACTGGGAGGGTGTCTGATTACACTGATGAATCAGTTAATTTGATAGTTATGTTGTGCTTTGAATGTGGAATCTACTACATAAGTGTTTGTTTGTTTGTTAAAAAATAGAGCTTCTTAAATTGAGTGTGTGATACAGTGGTTGGCCAGTCTTCTCCCTACTAGAGTGGGATAGTTTTACCCTTGTATTCTAATCTCGCCCATTAAAAGCTGAATAGAGTGACAATGGGAGGTCAAGTCCCTATTCATGTGTCTTTCAGGTTATTTCAAAATACCGTTTTTGTAATTGATGCCTGAGATCATAAGCGAGAGCATTGCCCATATTTTTTCCCACCATTATAGTACCTGTGCACTTTCATACTCCCTGCCTCACTATATTTTATGATTTATCATTAATTTGCTGGCTTTTTGGTTTTGTTTTAGCCACTGAGTGTTACTTGGATATAGACTTTGACTAACTTTGCTGACTTTTCTGAGGTCCCATCCATATTGCTGCTTTTATAGCTTCCAGCTGCTTTCTCTCCAGCTTGGAGATAGTGTCTGGATTCCAGACTCTTTCTTTCTAGTGCATTCCCAGGCTACAGGTGGCTGAAATGTTACCTGCTTTTTTCCCCCTTTTGCATCTGTTGTACTAGGCAAGACTTATTAATGTAAGTATCTTTTGAATGTTTGTTTTTCTGAATCACTGCTGAGTTCTGAATTCATTCCAGGATGATAATCCTCTAACAGCCTATGAAACTGCAGTTTTTCTGTAGATAGCTTAAGATGTGGTCTTGAAGTCCACGTAATGAACATAGCAACTCTTACTGTGGACTAAACATCTTTTGATGCAGTAGTCAAATTTGGAAGAATCTAGCAGCCTTCCTAGGTCCCTAATTCCTGCTTTGGGCTCTGCCTCACATAGTGGCCGATGCCTTGTTACGAAGCAGTGCAGTTCCTGCAAACTTCGTCTTTCTTCAGAATGTTGGCCCATGCTGAATTACTGTCTCCTTGTTGCTATGGAGTTGGTTGGCGATGTTTTGAGACCTGGGTGAGTGGGTGGAGTTAGCTATTGTTGTATGTCTTTATGCTCGCTGTGATGTAACATAGTGGAATTTATCCCCCCAATTGTAGAGCGACTGTGTACCTTATTCCCCTCAGATGAAGGCCTCACTATTGACCTGAAGAATTTCCGGAAACCTGGTGAAAAGACATTCACCCAGAGAAGCCGCCTCTTTGTGGGGAACCTGCCCCCAGACATTACTGAGGAGGAGATGAGAAAGTTGTTTGAAAAGTATGGGAAGGCAGGTGAAGTCTTCATACACAAGGACAAAGGCTTTGGATTTATCAGGCTGGTGAGTCGTTATTGCTATCTTTGGGGTGTCCTGTGACATTAGGAGAGTGGTGCTCATTGGAAATAGTAACCATGTTCACATATTTTGCTAATCAAGGTGGTATCTTCACACAGATGTTTAAAATTATTTCTGGTGATCTGAAATATGGGATACATTGGAACCAATTTAAGCAGCTAGTATGGATGGGAGCCTGTTCAGAGGGAGAGTATGGGTGCCAATCAGCTTCTCTGCAATTCCAGCCATTCATAATATGCAAGTGCCTCTAAGGTCTCATTGTGGCTTGAGAGAGAGAAGATACAAGTTTGCTGTTACAGGTGAATCTGGCAAAAAGCAGGGTACCTTTAGGTGGAAGTCATTGACTTCATCCTCTTTCTTGATGGATGTGAGGAAGCTGTTTGTGTACAAAGACTAGCATCTGTAATTACTGCTTGTGATGGACATTCTTGAACCTGGTGGGTCTCTAGTTGATCAGATTGAAGGAAGTAGCTTGGAGCAAAATTGCTTGGTACTAACTGAAAAAGCAGCTGAGATGTCCTCTGTCCTGTTCCCCCCACTCCCCCCCCCATTCACTTATTAGTTGAAAATTGATCTCTGTTTTGTCTTCTACCTGTCTGGTGGTTGGTTCTTAGATTTTTAATATTTTGAATTATACAGCAGGTTAGCTGCCTTGTAGTTATGTGGATTAAACAAGGATACTTAATTTATTTCAAGACAGCTGCTCCAGACATGGGAATAAGGTCTTGCCCATCCTCCAAACTAGTGTCTTGGCATCCCATTTAGGAAAGGAAGATGTAAAATTGGGCTAACTGCTGTACTTGTGACAAAACCTATATTTTGAGTCCCATCCAAGTGTTTTGCTTATATTGGACATCAAGAACAGGAAGGAACCATCTTGACACTTACTTGTCTTGAAACACAAGATGGGCAGCATGGTGAGAAGCTGGAAGCTTTTTAAAGTACTATGGAGATGAGTATATAATGCAAGTTTGCATATTTTCCAATAAATCATTAGTCAGGTAACAGATCTTAAGATTTTGAAAGACTCCTGCCTTTCTTGTACTTTCATATACTGAGCAATTCCTATGTCAGTCATCAGACTAGACTACTGGGAAGAATCAGGAAAGTAGCAGTTCTCACTGTGATCCTAGCGCTATTCATAGATGTGTGCTCAACTAACATTAACTCCTAGCTACTATCTGTAATCCTTGCAACATTTCCTTTTAAGTTTTGTACCTGATATCTGCTTTTTTTTAATTTTCTCTCCCCAAACTTCACATGTGCTCCCTGAACTAGTTTAACGGGCACCTTGGATAATGGTCAAAAGACTTTATTTTATTACAAACATTACTAAGGCATCCTTTGTGGTATAAAGAGTTTTGTTCTTCTCACTGTAGTCCCTGTCCAGGGAAAGACAGGCTAATGACCTTGTCTTCTGTTTCTGTAGCAGGAAACATGTTTCATTACTGCACTGCAAGCTTTTTAATGATAATTTTCTTCTCTTCAGGAAACTCGCACTCTAGCCGAAATTGCAAAGGTGGAACTAGACAACATGCCTCTTCGTGGGAAGCAGCTAAGAGTGCGTTTAGCATGCCACAGCGCATCACTGACTGTCAGAAACCTGCCTCAATTTGTGTCAAATGAGCTCCTGGAGGAGGCCTTCTCTGTGTTCGGCCAGGTGGAAAGGGCCGTGGTTATTGTGGATGACAGAGGAAGATCGTCTGGGAAAGGCATTGTGGAGTTTTCAGGGAAACCTGCTGCTAGGAAAGCTCTGGACCGATGTAGTGAAGGGTCTTTCCTGCTAACCACGTAAGTGAGGCGAGTGAGAAGTGCTGTTCTGGAAAGTGCACAGCTTGGCCAGGCTTGGGCTGGCGTGTGAAACACTGATTCATTAACACTAGAGTGGGGCTATGTGTGGTATGAGGCAGGCAGAAGACAGTATGTACCTAAAACTTAAGTTCTAGAAGGAGAAACTTCCTGTCTCATATCTGGACCATGTTAGAATAAATCTGTGCACAGGCTTATGTTCAAAACCACTTTGCTTCCTGGAGGCTGCCCATGGGATTGAGTGTGCTAATCTGGGAGCTGCTGCTGTTGAGGTTCCTCATAGACAAAGCATTCTTTGAGCAGTTCAAGTAGTCCTGAAGAAGCAGAAGCTATTGCTCCCCTCTTAAAGTATGGCTGGCAAGTAAATAAAGCTTGTGTATGTTAACTGTGTAGTCTGGATCATACCAGAATTGATTATGGAAATAGACTTTTGTTTATCAGTGGGTACTTCTGTGATAGAATGTTGCACCCAATCCTGTCAGCGGGCATAGATTCAGTTTCAGCTGTTTAAATGGCCAAGGTGCGTGCGTGCATTTATTCTGGCTGCAGCACACTAGACTCTACGCTTGAGTGTTCCGGGGCACCTAGCAGGTCTGCAGATTTTAATGTCCTTCTGGGAGTGGTGGTGCATTCTTAGGAGTGGAACTAAATCTGGAATGTACTTTGCCCCATTGGACCCAACAGCCAATGAGTTGGACCTTTTATGTGCGGTACAAGGCCCATCGCCCCAGTTCTTTTGGTTAGGCTGGGTCGCTATTTTGGGGAATGGCTGTTACCAGGATGGGCAGGGATGGTGTCCCTAGCCTCTGTTTGCCAGAAGCTGGGAATGAGCGACAGGGGATGGATTAAATGTTTTGTTCATTCCCTCTGGGGCACCTGGCGGTGGCCACTATTGGAAAACAGGATACTAGGCTAGATGAGACTTCGATGTGATCCAGTATGGCTGTTCTTATGTTCTTAAAGGATCGTGGAAGCAATTTCAAACAAGTCACGCTCAAAACTCAGACAGTACCAATGTATAACTTGGGTGTGAAGATGGCTTTCACTTGTATTCTGGCTGTCGTTGTCTTAGATGGTTTTCTTAGCCCCTATTGTTCTGAAATTTCATTGGTAGAGAAAGAACAGTATTTTATAGCTCCAGCTAGGATTAAAAAACACAGAGGCTGGCCTGCAGTGCAGCCATTGTCTAGATACCACTAAAATCATGTGGTCTCTTTTCTTTCCAGATTTCCTCGACCTGTCACTGTGGAGCCAATGGATCAGTATGATGATGAGGAGGGACTGCCGGAGAAATTGGTCATCAAAAACCAGCAGTTTCACAAGTATGTGTCCACTAAGGAAGGAAGAGGGGTTAGTGGTGGACCATTCAAGCAATTGGTGTCTTAATTTTTGCGAGAATGCATCCTCACAAGCTAGTAAAAGGCTCTTTTTATTGCCTTAGTACATTTCTCTCTTCTCCTAATTCTAAATGTGTTTCTTTACTAACTTATGCATGCCTCTAGAAAGCACCATCTCTGTTCAGGCAGCTGAAGTTTTCATGAGCAGTTGCCCCTACACTAGGGTGGTGGGTGAAGGGCAGAGAGTAATTAGGACTGCCTTTTAGTTTCTTCCTTCAGTGATGGGGAGATGACATGCCAATGCTTCAGATAGTATCCTCTGCTGGAAAATAGCAAGATGCAGAAAGAGTAGCTTCCCATTCATTGCAGTGAGAATTCTGTTTGTGTCAGGCTGACAAGATGGCAGCTGTTTGGATAAGATATTTTAAGTGTGTTACTGATCGCTCCCTTTTGTAGCTGTTAATTAGAAAGTCTCATTTCATTTGTATGAATCTTTATTTTCCTCATTGGCTTTGCTCAAGTTCCCTTCCCCTTCTCCCGTTCTCCTGCAGGGAGCGTGAACAGCCTCCTAGGTTTGCACAGCCTGGCTCTTTTGAATATGAGTATGCCATGCGCTGGAAGGCTCTCATAGAAATGGAAAAGCAGCAGCAAGAACAGGTGGACCGCAACATCAAGGAAGCACGTGAGAAGCTGGAAATGGAGATGGAAGCAGCTCGCCATGAGCACCAAGTTATGCTCATGAGGCAAGGTGAGAGCCAAGATCATCAAAGACCAATAAAACATTGGCCCAAGATTTCTTCTTCTTAGGATTTCTTCTTAAAGCCAGAAGTGTCTTAGCACAGTAACCAGTGTTGGCTGAAGATGGCCTAGGAATGGGTGTCCGACAGACAATGACTGTCTGGATCTGCTGTACAGCATAACAGACTTCTGTTCTGCTGTCTTCTGTAGGATGGCAGCTATAGAGTCGTAGTTGGCTACGCTTGTGAGGCCATACACTTAACTCAGTGGTTCTCAGACTTTTTTGTACTGGTGCCCCCTTTCACACAGCAAGGCTCTGAGTATGACATCTCCCCCCCTTATAAATTAAAAACACTTTATATATATATATATAAAAACGCTATTATAAATGCAGGAGGTGAATCAGTGTTTAGGATGGAGGCTGACAGCTCGAGACCCCCCACGTAATAACCTCATGACCCCCTGAGGGGTCCCGACCTCCAGTTGAGAACCCCTGACTTGACTTGTTGGTGTTTCTTTGTGTATGTCTGTAAGGCAGTAACTTATGAATGTTATATCTGATCAATTTCAAAATCCCAGGGAATGTCCTGTATATCACTGGTGAGAACCCTCCAGTTTTTTGGGGAAATTGGAAATGTGAAATGAGGGACACACAGAGCCCCTACTGTGTGTTTAGCACAGCCACAGCTTCAAGCACTTCAATTGTTCATAGATTAGATTGAATGGCACTCGTTCACACTTCCCAGTATAACCAAATATTTGTCTCATCTCTGTGTGCCCTCCCAGAAGAGTTTAACATGTTAACAGCCTGAATGACTTATCTCCCAGACAAATAATAAACGGGGGGGGGGGGGGGGGGAGGAGGGAGAAGGGGGGAGAGAGAATTGGAGCATGCACACAGCCCATGGAATGAGGGGTGTACAGAACCCTGGCAGTGCAGGGAAAATTGTAGGATCCTGGTATGGGGCACATGGGAACGCAGACCCAGCATGGGGGGAAAAGAATGAAGCAGACAGCCCCTAGCATAGGGAAACTAGTGGCACACAGGATCCCCACCATACAGAGATTTGGGGACCATAGTATGGGGGCACACAGAACACCTGTCCTGGGAAAAACCGATAACATGGAGGGAAGTGGAAATGGCATGCACACACAGTTGCTGGCATACGTGGAGAATTGGGTGCCCCTGCAGTGTAAAGAGAGGAAACGGGGAGCATACAGAACTTCAGGCATGCAAGGAGGGAATATGGGACCCTGGTATGGGGGAAGGAAGAAATGTGGGGGCCAACACAAAACCCCAGTCATGAAGGAAGGAGTTCAGGGAGTTGCATGGAGTCAGTAAAATAAAGGGGGATGTAAGGATAGCACCCAGGGACCTTGTGGGGGAGGGTGGAGGAATTCGAGGAGCCCCTGGTGTGCAGAATCAGCTTAGGGTAGAAATCTACTAATGTGTTATCCCCGGTATGGAAACTAACTGGTAAGTTAGGTTTCAGGTAGAGATTCACGGAAGTTGGGGGAGGTAATGTTAGTCTGGTCACCTAGCAGCCTGCAGAGGGAATGACAATTGGCCCAGTGATTGGCTTCTACTGTCACCTCTTCCAGACTTAATGAGACGCCAGGAAGAACTAAGGAGAATGGAGGAACTGCATAACCAAGAAGTGCAGAAACGTAAACAGCTGGAGCTCAGGTAAAGGGAGGTGCTGGCCACTCATATTGCTGTGAATTAAATGCATCCCCTTAGACTGGGGCTAGAGCATTATCCAGAGCAGCTGGACACACAATTTACCAATATCAATTCCAAATATTGTTGGGTCATCTTCATCCATAAGCAAAGTTTAAGTAGGTTTAGGGTGTATGCCAGTGACCTTGAAGGACACTGACTAGTACTTGTTTTTTCACTGATAGACTCAGGTTTGGATTCTTACTGCTTGGCTTTCAGATGTATATACAAAAGCCAGGTGTCTTTGCAGCAACCCTGATTGCTCTAGCACTGTAGGTGGGGAAACTCTTGCCCTAGCCTCAACTTTTTCATTCTTCCTGTCCCCTAAGGATCTATGAGAATCTCTCTCCTCTCTCAATTCCTTTATGGTCTTACTGCTTGGTTCTCAAGGTAATTCTGTAGGCCACCAGGAAGATCTTCAGACCGTTCTTTGTGGAGCACAGCTTGAGAACCACTTGGCTAATGTTTCCTGATTGCATGTGGATAGCATTTGTTTAGAAGCATAGTGTAGGCTCCGACTGGGATTTTTTTTTTCTAATAAGCTCACTAGAATGAAAGGGATGAGAAATAATTGTGGTTTTCATGAGTTCTAGAAATTTATCGTATTGAAAGTCTTAATGCTGTACTTGTCTGGAAGAACATTGTCCTCTTTACTGCTGACAAATGCCTACCATGTAGCACTTCGCCCCTGTGATACAGAATCTGCTTACGTTGTGCTGAGTGACTCTGGAATCGTTTCCTTGCAGGCAGGAGGAAGAACGCAGGCGCCGTGAGGAGGAGATGAGGCGGCAGCAGGAGGAGATGATGAGACGCCAGCAAGAGGGCTTTAAAGGGAATTTTGCTGATGCGGTATGAGTTCTCCTACCTTTTGATTCACACATGGCTTCTGTTAGAAGGATAGTTGTCCAGACACAGGGCAGGATTTCTGTTGATAAGAATATGACTGGGCATATATTTTCTATAGAAGAGTACCTCTGTATGGAGGTACAGGTAACACAAAAAAACGGGGATGGGGTTGTCTTTTTACAAATCAGTTTGATCTTGTTGAGGATCACAAACACTAAAATTAAACATACTCCATGGTTATTGCATGGTCTCACTACAGGCAGAATAAGATTGTTTGAGTGCCTTAACTGTGTTTCCATTTTTTTGTTCAATCTTTAATTTCAGGAGGGTTTGGGGGTGTTTTTAATGATTGGCTTTGGGATAATTACAACATCTCTAATGTAATTTACCCTACATTACTGGTGTATACGCTGTCTTAACTTCACTCAAATGCAGTTTTGTCTGGGACAGGGATAGGCAACCTATGGCACGCATGCCAAAGGCGGCGCACGAGCTGATTTTCAGTGGCACTCATACTGCTCGGGTTCTGGCCACCAATCTGGAAGGCTTTGCATTTTAATTTAATTTTAAATGAAGCTTCTTAACCATTTTAAAAACCTTATTTACTTTACATACAACAATAGCTTAGTTGTTTATTTTAGACTTATAGAAAGAGACCTTCTAAAAACATTAAAATGTATTACTGGCACACGAAACCTTAAATTAGAGTGAATAAATGAAGACTCAGCACTCCACTTCTGAAAGGTTGCCGACCCCTGCTCTGGGACTATATGTATGGAAATCCAGCTATTCATGGGAACTCACTTTGCTGCTGCTGTCCATGTAGGACCCAGAGTGTATCAGTCTTGCTTTTCAGCAGAGCACACGCTAACAGGTCCTATTCTCAGAGCAGTGATTGAAAATTTCCTTCATGAAGATCTCTGTAGAGCCCCACAAGGAGTCGTGCCTGGCCACAATAACATTGGCCTGAAGACTGCTGCATCCCGTCTTGGCAGTGTTTCTAAACATTGCTGAGTTTAGGGACCATTGTTGGCATGATAGTGTCATTGCCATTAAAAATCAGTACTTGTCAAGTTACCTCACAATGATATTGGATACTGCAGTTCCCCAACCATTAGAATGCAAACATCTCTAATAACTGATTCCTTGATACCAGTAGCATTAGTTCTAAGGCCACATATTTCACATATCAATAGAGCTAAAAACAACACTATTGGGAACTCACTCATTTATAGCTCTAGCAGTCTGCAAGATCGGCTCTCAAAATCTCATTTCAGAAACTACCTTGCTTTTAATCTATTTTATTTCTGATGCTGTAATAGCTGCCACCTCGAGCCATGAGACCTAGAAATTGTAAACAGTGCCTTATACTAATAGCTTGGAATCTGCTTTCACAGGGTGGAAAGCAGTGGTGTCATATATGGCAAGTGGACTGTATGCATCTAGGTTGAAGTATTTATGTGGCCTACATGGCATCCAGGTTTTTTTTGATGTTTCTATTCTTCATCGTTGTGAAGAAAACTTTTCAAATGTAAACAGTATGGCTAATGCAGTACTGTCATCCTGAGTCTTCAGACAGTTGGAAATAGTGACTGTGAATTTTGTTGATCCACGTTGATCTCGTTAGTGTTGACTCTGAAGGCCAAATATTACACTCCTATGTTCTCCCACATTTATCTCCCCCTGTTGTTTTATATCATTAGATGTAAACTCCTTGGAGTAGAGATGGTCTCTGTGGGATGATCTGCTTTAACTCAGTTTCTAAAAAAAAAACAAACAAAAAAACAGCCCTCTAATATGGATTCACTTATACTGGTATAAAGGTGGCATAACTGTATCCACGCTAGAGGGTATCCTGGTTTATCTGTACAAAATCATCCCCTAACTGAAATAGTTAAATCCTGTACAGAAACTGTGTAGATCAGGCCTAAACTATGTGCCTAGTACCCAGTATAACAGAGCCCTGATCAGGGCCTCTAAGTGCTACTGCAATTAGAGTAATAAATAGTAGTCCTGGGCATACAAATGGAGGAAAATGAAACTGGCTCTGCTTGTTCTTGTGAAGAAGTGGGACTGCTCTTGGGGTAAGGGGGCACTGTTGGCTTTGAAGCAGAACCTTTTGAAGTTTTTGGGCTCACTAGCCTATGCTAATAGCAAAACCATTTGCATTCCTTTTTAAAAGTATGCTATTTCCTGACCTTGATGAGATGGTAGGGCGAATTTGACCTAGTGTTAGCAGTAGTCTGAGCAGCCAACAATGTGAGATCTCTCTACCTAGGCATCAGACATCTCTGTATACTAACACCTGGGCGTTAAAATTGCATAGTGCTTTGCTTCTGTTGGATGTTTCACAGTGCAGGTGGCTAACTATCCTGCAGAATTATACCTTTAAATTGAGATCTTATTTGTTAAGCAGCGAATAGTGGGGTGGATGGTTCATTTTCCTTTGCAGCTTTTCCTAGAGAGTGACTTTTCTATCCAGTCTTCAATGATAAAGTCTATTGAAACTCTCTTGGTTTAAGTTATGTTAGACAATGTCTTAAACTATGTGATGTGGTGTGAAATAAGTCTCTCTTTCAGAGGGAGCCACCGGATATGCGCATGGGACAGATGGGGATGGGAGGTAAGAGCTGCCTGTGGTTATGTCTGCTCTGTTTCTATGCGTCTTCAGTTCCCCTATCTGCAGACACTGGACCTGCTCTTGGAGGGTTTCATTTTGCTAATTCCATATTTAGTACACTTAAAACTTATTGTAAATAACTTTCCAATGATGTCTGTTCTCTTAAATTTATATAAAGTAGTCCTTAAAGCACATGACAGTTCACAGCAATCAAAGTGAGAAATATTTGTTGGGATACAGTAATAAAATTACTTTAGGTGGAAAGGTGTGCCTGCAGAGGGCTTAGATCAGTAAACAGAAATTTCAGATGAAATTGTAGGTAGAGCCCAAATGGAATTAAGATTTCCCAAGGAGACTTTTGTGTCTACTTTAGGAGTAGGTAAAACATGCAGAGAGATGCTGAGCTCAGCAAGCAAGAAGGTCAGATGGGTAATAAGTATGACCCATTGATTGCATTTCCATATTTCTAGTTCACAATCTTCAGTTTTAGGCTACTTGGGCAGAAATCGGTGACAAAAGGTGTATTGGATGGTGTAACGGCCTTGGCCGGGGCTCAGCTCCTGGTCACAGGGGCTGAGCGAATGAAGTCGGTAGTCCGAGCCCTTGGGTAGGGCCGGGCGGCGAACGAACAGTTTTCGGGGCTCCGGTCTCCCGGCCTTCGGTGCAGGACAGAGCAACAAGTAGTTTAGAGGCTCTGTCCTTTGGTGCCAGGGCAGAGGCTACAAGCAGTTTTAGGGGCTCTGGCCTTGGCAGGCGAGCGCACCAAGCAGTTTGGGGCTCTGGCTTTGGGACAGGCAGAGCAATCGGCATTTAGGCTCTGGCTTGGCAGGCAGAGCACCAAGCAGTTCAGGGGCTGGCCTTTTTGGCAGGGCAGAGCAGTAGACAACTGAGGCAATCGGGTTAAGTAAGGAAGGGGGGGGTCGGCCCCCTTAAGGGGTGGCAGGGGGAATGCAGGCCTTCCCCTCCACTGCGTTCCAGCCGGGCCTAGTAGCGGCGGTCCGCCACTAAGCGGTCAGTGGGATCCTGGCCGAAACACACTGACCGGTGAGCGGCAGGTTCCCACCGAAACACACTGACGTGGGTCAGTGGGGATCCTGGCCGATGCACCCGACCATCGGCTCGGC